>NC_045986.1:24217284-24439784 GCF_010909765.2 Amblyraja radiata
GCCTTCAACCCTCATTTCCAACAAATTCTCCAGAGATGCTGCCTGACCCGCTGAATTTGTTCCCGATGTTGGGGAAGTCCAGGACAAGGGGGTCACAGTTTAAGGATAAAGGGGAAATCCTTCAGGACCGAGATGAGAAAAACATTTTTCACACAGAGAGTGGTGAATCTCTGGAACTCTCTGCCACAGAAGGTAGTTGAGGCCACAGTTCATTGGCTATATTTAAGAGGGAATTAGATGTGGCCCTTGTGGCTAAAGGGATCAGGTGGTATGGAGAGAAGGCAGGGATGGGATACTGAGTTGGATGATCAGCCATGATCATATTGAATGGCGGTGCAGGCTCGAAGGGCCGAATGGCCTACTCCTGCACCTATTTTCTATGTTTCTATGTTTCTATTACTCCAGCATTTTGTGTCTATCTTCGGTGTAAACCAGCATCTGCAGTTGCTTCTTACACAAGCTTTGATCTTTTGCTGGAAGGTTCCATACCAGGTACTTTCATTCACTCACCTAAGAAGTCCAAATGCCCATTTTTAATTTATTTTGCCTTGTGGATGTGTGCCGCTAATAATGTTGGCAGTAATTATCTATTCCCACGTGGCTGATCGCACTCCTGATAGCCACGAAGGCTTATATTTCTGTTGCAAATGGGAGATGTGGGAACATTTTGTTTTTCACGTTGAGAGTAGTTAGGATCTAGAATGCTCAGGAGCTAAATCAGACTGACCAGGGAACTGGCAAGAATTTCATTATTCTATCTGGGACATATAACAATAAACCACTCTTGACTCTTGACATAGTAGTGCGCTGAGTGAATTGGTCACATTGACCAGGGGGACTGTGTCACACTGGCCGGAGAAATCAGATTCCAGAGTAACTTCCAAAGGATAACTAGGTGCATCCCTAGTACAGAGAGTTATGCCCCTGTCCCACTTAGGAAACCAGAACGGAAACCTCTGGAGACTTTGCGCCCCACCCAAGGTTTCCGTGCGGTTCCCGGAGGTTCCCAGAGGTTTTTGTCAGTCTCCCTACCTGCTTCCACTACCTGCAACCTCCGGCAACCACCTGCAACCTCCGGGAACCGCACGGAAACCTTGGGTGGGGCGCAAAGTCTCCAGAGGTTTCCGCTCAGGTTTCCTAAGTGGGACAGGGGCATTATGAAGGAACTGTTGGTGTTTGGGATAGCACAAGCTTGATGAACAGAATGGCACCACTCTGTACTATGAGATTCCAAGTGATTGAAATAAATGTAAATGTTTTTGATTCAGATACCAAACTGTGTTTGTGAAGGACATATTTATCACCTGACACTAACCAAAACCATAAGACTCAATGCAAGAGTTAAAAATCCGGTAACTAATTTTATCCGCTGGTATTTGAATCAGTAACTTCTCATCTTGTTAACACAAGCTTTCCTTGCCGCTGAGGTCGAGCTTATTAAAAGTCTTTCAGGATTATAGTGATTGTGAACCAAGACAGCCTCATCATCAGTGCTTTAATGTCGTACTGTGCTACAATCACCATTCTGCCCACTGTAATGAGACACTACAACAGTCCAGGGTGAATCAGTTCAATTCCATAAACATAGCACTCTAAGAATTCAAACATAGTTAAAAGTGACAGATCCCATTCCTTGGTATAAGAATCCACGTTTAGACTCTCCAATTCTGAGTCTCTGCGTAGAATGAAGCACTTGCATGTAAACGTACAGGTTATGGGTAAGGAGCAGATGAACTGAACTAATTAGGAACATCTTCCAAAGTATCCACGTAATGGGCCAAATGGCCACCCTCTGTGCTTCACCGTTTCACGATTCTGCAGTTGCTGATCGGACGCTCAAAATATCTCACGAAACTCCACACACTGAAGTACTTTTGAAGTAGAGTCCCCATTGTTACTTGAGAGCAACGTTGGAGCAATGTGATGTGAGCCCACTTCATCTGCCTTCCATGCTGCTGGTGGAAGCTGGAACGTTGGTCGGGCCACTGGGAGAATACTCTGCCTTGTATCAAATTGTAAAGGCCAAGGCATTTGCAACAAACGCCCACTTGTATTGAGGGGAGAGTGGGGAAGCCGACAATACACAGGCAGGCGCACGGTACACTGGTGTGATTAGGATAATGAGAGCTACTCTTTGTCAACACTGAGCATTAGTAATACCTGTTGTCTATACACCAGCGCTAATGAGACAGACTGACGAGGAGAACTTTAATACTGTCCAGAGGGAACTGAGACAGACCAACTGGAGAAATAGGTCACAAGTTCAAGTTCAAGTTAGTTTATTGTCATGTGACACTGACCAAAGTTACAAATCCAGAATTACACAGTTAACTGGGTCATGCTGATTAATGGAACTGATTCACGCGTACCACTGGGACTGCAACACACACTCTTGGCGTGTGAGGGTGAGAGTGGTAGGCTGGTGAATTTTTAGATCACACTGACTGAAAGATGGGGTTAGGAGGCAGATATAGATCAGCCATGATTGAATGGCGGAGTAAATTTGATGGGCCGAATGGCCTAATTCTGCACCTATCACTTATGAACTTACACCAAGGGGGGGATAACTGAGTCTACAACCAGTATGACTGTGTAATACTAATGAGGGAGCACAGAGTCTTCCTGACCGTGTGGACTGTCTCGTGGTGACTGTGGAGAGGATTGGGTTGTACTAAACGACTGGGTCACATGATCAGCTGAACTGGACCTTAATGACATGGAGCAGACTTGGAACGATGGTGCTTGGACTGAGACTCAGGTGCCCTGACCGACGTCTTTTCTGAAGGTCATTTTTTTTAGTTCAGAGTTACAGTGCGGAAATAGGCCCTTTGAAACATAGAAACATAGAAACATAGAAATTAGGTGCAGGAGTAGGTCATTCGGCCCTTCGAGCCTGCACCGCCATTCAATATGATCATGGCTGATCATCCAACTCAGTATCCCATATCTGCCTTCTCTCCATACCCTCTGATCCCCTTAGCCACAAGGGCCACATCTAACTCCCTCTTAAATATAGCCAATGAACTGGCCTCAACTACCCTCTGTGGCAGAGAGTTCCAGAGATTCACCACTCTCTGTGTGAAAAAAGTTCTTCTCATCTCGGTTTTAAAGGATTTCCCCCTTATCCTTAAGCTGTGACCCCTTGTCCTGGATTTCCCCAACATCGGGAACAATCTTCCTGCATCTAGCCTGTCCAACCTCTTAAGAATTTTGTATGTTTCTATAAGATCCCCTCTCAATCTCCTAAATTCTAGAGAGTATAAACCAAGTCTATCCAGTCTTTCTTCATAAGACAGTCCTGACATCCCAGGAATCAGTCTGGTGAACCTTCTCTGCACTCCCTCTATGGCAATAATGTCCTTCCTCAGATTTGGAGACCAAAACTGTACGCAATACTCCAGGTGTGGTCTCACCAAGACCCTGTACAACTGCAGTAGAACCTCCCTGCTCCTATACTCAAATCCTTTTGCTATGAAAGCTAACATACCATTCGCTTTCTTCACTGCCTGCTGCACCTGCATGCCTACTTTCAATGCCTGGTGTACCATGACACCCAGGTCTCGCTGCATCTCCCCTTTTCCTAATCGGCCACCATTTAGATAATAGTCTGCTTTCCTGTTTTTGCCACCAAAATGGATAACCTCACATTTATCCACATTATACTGCATCTGCCAAACATTTGCCCACTCACCCAGCCTATCCAAGTCACCTTGCAGTCTCCTAGCATCCTCCTCACAGCTAACACTGCCCCCCAGCTTAGTGTCATCCGCAAACTTGGAGATATTGCCTTCAATTCCCTCATCCAGATCATTAATATATATTGTAAATAGCTGGGGTCCCAGCACTGAGCCTTGCGGTACCCCACTAGTCACTGCCTGCCATTGTGAAAAGGACCCGTTTACTCCTACTCTTTGCTTCCTGTTTGCCAGCCAGTTCTCTATCCACATCAATACTGAACCCCCAATGCCGTGTGCTTTAAGTTTGTATACTAATCTCTTATGTGGGACCTTGTCGAAAGCCTTCTGGAAGTCCAGATACACCACATCCACTGGTTCTCCCCTATCCACGCTACTAGTTACATCCTCGAAAAATTCTATAAGATTCGTCAGACATGATTTACCTTTCGTAAATCCATGCTGACTTTGTCCAATGATTTCACCACTTTCCAAATGTGCTGCTATCCCATCTTTAATAACTGACTCTAGCAGTTTCCCCACTACCGATGTTAGACTAACTGGTCTGTAATTCCCCGTTTTCTCTCTCCCTCCCTTCTTAAAAAGTGGGGTTACGTTTGCTACCCGCCAATCCTCAGGAACTACTCCAGAATCTAAAGAGTTTTGAAAGATTATTACTAATGCATCCACTATTTCTGGAGCTACTTCCTTAAGTACTCTGGGATGCAGCCTATCTGGCCCTGGGGATTTATCGGCCTTTAATCCATTCAATTTACCCAACACCAGTTCCCGACTAACCTGGATTTCACTCAATTCCTCCAACTCCTTTGACCCGCGGTCCCCTGCTATTTCCGGCAGATTATTTATGTCTTCCTTAGTGAAGACGGAACCAAAGTAGTTATTCAATTGGTCCGCCATATCCTTGTTCCCCATGATCAACTCACCAAGTCCGCGCAGCCCAGCGATCCCCGCACACTAACACTACCCTACACGCACCAGGAAGAACTTACAATCTTACCAAGCCATTAGCCTTCAAACCTGAAGATAGGCACAAAATGCTGGAGTAACTCAGCGGGACGGGCAGCGTCTCTGGAGAGAAAGAATGGGTGACGTTTCTCGACCAGAAACGCGACCCATTCCTCCGACCCAAAACGTCACCCACTCCTTCTCTCCAGAGATGCTGCCTGTCCCGCTGAGTTACTCCAGCATTTTTGTGTCTATCTTCAGTTTTAAACCAGCATCTGCAGTTCCTTCCTACACATTTAGCCGACAAAGCTGTATTTCTTTGGAGTGTGGGAGGAAACCGGTGCACCCGGAGAAAACCCACGCAGGTCACGGGGAGAACGTACAAACTCTGTTCAGGATTGAACTCGGGTCTCTGGCATTGGAAGGCAGCTGTGCCACGGTGCTGCCCTAATGTGAGGAACATTACTGAGGCAACCCACCTCAAAGGTGCAAGACAGTTGAAGGGGCACGCATCTGGTCAGGATGACAGTGTAAATTGTGAAGCATTTGCTGGGCATAAGTTAAATATCATGTGCGTCATTCTGATCGATTGCAGTCAATGGGATTGAATCTCATGCACTCGGTATAATAAGCAACCAACGTGATACCAGCTTATTATGCTCACATCCAAGACGCTTTTATGCTCTAAGTACTGATAGCACCATACAAACCTTCAGTAACAATTTAAAAACAGTTCCATAATTTATATTCTGTCTCGGTAGAGCAGTTGCCAGGTATTGTTCTCATAGTTGATATTTCTTTCAAAGCATTTTAGCGCTAAGGTACAGGATTGTGTGAATAGTAAATTCTGATGGGAATAAACTTGTATTTTCCATTTGCAACGCAAATAGATAAATCAATATTTCAATTTGGGTTGTGCTGGAAACACCGGGGCCAGTAATTGCAAAGTGTATCCTTGTCCCAGTTTTACTGACCCACAGTCGTGGTTTTGCAGTGATAAATGCCCGCTGCATCTTCACAGATAAAGCAGCAGTTTGCTTTTCAGTAGCATTACAGAGAGACTGCATTAGAATTAAAGGGGCTTGGACTTCATGAAAGGCAACACCCTACCTACAGCTATATTCAAGCCAAGAGACCCCAAAGATGCACAGGTTTGTAGGTTAATTGGCTTAGTGTAAATCTAATTTGTCCCTAGTGTGTGTGTGTGTGTAGTGTGTAGTGAATGTTGGTCGGCACGGACTCAGTAGGCCGAAGGGACTGTTTCCGCGCCGTATCTCTAAACTAAACTAAAGGCAGGATTCTTTTTAGTCTTTGTAGAGGATGGCAAAGGCTAGAGGAGGAGGCTGAGAAATGTAGACAGGGTTTTGATTCCCGCGAATCAAAGTGTGCGAATATTGGATGGTGTTACATACACTGCAGCACAGGAACAGGCACTTCGGCCCATAACGTCCGTGCTGACCATGATGCCATGTTCTCAATATTAAATGGAGCACAGGAACAAAAAACAGACATTGGAAACAGAAAATAGGGGGCGGACAACATGACATTGAGGGAAGCAACTATTGTAAGGACATTGGAGGACAAAGATAATGGAGGACATTTCAGGATGTGAAGGCCACATCTTGAGAACAGATGCATGGAGATGGAGAAATTGGGAGAATGAGATAACGTCCTTACATGAGACATGCGTACAGTTTTGGTCTTTGCGTACAGTTTTGGTCTCCAAATCTGAGGAAGGACATTATAGCCATAGAGGGAGTGCAGAGAAGGTTCACCAGACTGATTCCTGGGATGTCAGGACTTTCATATGAAGAAAGACTGGATAGACTTGGCTTATACTCGCTAGAATTTAGGAGATTGAGAGGGGATCTTATAGAAACGTACAAAATTCTTATGGGGTTGGACAGGCTAGATGCAGGAAGATTGTTCCCGATGTTGGGGAAGTCCAGGACAAGGGGTCACAGCTTAAGGATAAGGGGGAAATCCTTTAGGACCGAGATGAGAAGAAACTTTTTCACACACAGAGAGTGGTGAATCTCTGGAACTCTCTGCCACAGAGGGTAGTTGAGGCCAGTTCATTGGCTATATTTAAGAGGGAGTTAGATGTGGCCCTTGTGGCTAAAGGGATCAGGGGGTATGGAGAGAAGGCAGGTACGGGATACTGAGTTGGATGATCAGCCATGATCATATAGAATGGCGGTGCAGGCTCGAAGGGCCGAATGGCCTACTCCTGCACCTATTTTCTATGTATCTATGCATCTATGTAAGAGCTCCAGCCAAGGCAGCTGTGGGCGAAAATATTGGCAGGTTCCTCACAAATGCAGAAGGCACCATTAATGCAACTGTGGATGTAATGGGGAAAGAGATGGGAGGTGGTACCTGGAACATATGGCCAATGCAGAGACCGATGTCGCTGTGTGGCCATGTGAGTACCTTTGATTTGCAGCAAGTGAGAGGAGGCAAAAGAGAATTGTTCAGGGTAAGAACAAGTTCCGCCAGGCGGACCAGACCGTTGGTGGAGGTGAGTTGGATGGATCTTGTTGCAGAAAGAAGTGGAGAACTTTAGAACTTCCTCCAAAACTGGAGAAAGTCAGCACTGTCAAACGAGGCATGATGACAGAAATGATTCAGAGAAGGAGGCTATTTGGTCTATCGAGTCTACAACCCCTCTCAAAGCAATCCCATTCCCGAAGAAGGTCTGAAGAAGGGTCTCGACCTGAAACGTCACCCATTCCTTCTCTCCAGAGATGCTGCCTGTCCCGCTGAGTTACTCCAGCATTTTGTGTCTACCCCATTCCTCTACTTATTTCCCAGTATCCCACCCTCTCCCACAAACCCTTCAACCTCATCCTGATCTACCTATACCCAGGTACTCCCAAATAAGTTTTACACTTAGTGATTATCCTGCCAACAAGCATGTTTTTGAGATGTGGGGGCAAATACGCAAACTCCACACCGACAGGTCAGGAGTGAACTGTGACGCTGTAACGCACCAGCACTGCTTGTTCTGCCACCGTGGCGCAGCGGTAGAGTTACTACCTAACAGCGCCAGAGACCTGGGTTCGATCCTGACTCCGGGTGCTTGTCTGTGCGGAGATTGTTCGTTCTCCCTGTGACGTGCGCAGTATTTCTCCGGGATCTCTGTTATCCCCCCCCCCCACACTCCAATGACGTACAGGTTTGTAGGTTAAATAGCTTGCTATAATTGTAAATTGTCCCCAGTGTGTATAGGACAGTGTTAAGTGTGCGGGCATCGCTGGTGGGCGTGGACGCGATGGGCCGAAGGGTCTGTTTCCGTGCTGTATCCATAAACTAAACTAAACTAACACCAGGCTGAGGTATTTTGTTCAGACTATGGCAGATTTTTGTCTTTGTTTTGGGAAAACGTTACATTGAAGTCCATGTTTAATTTATCCACAAGTCACAAATTGCACATCTTTAATCACGGAGAAATTGCATGTTGATCTGAAATGCAAGGATGATCAGGGACCTTGTGCTGCCCGCACCTCCTGCAGCCCCTTGTCACACTGGGCGAAGGATCTGTCCTACTGCTCACCTTGGCCAGGCAGCCGAGTTAATGTCACCACCATTCTCTAAACCAATAAGCGTTTAATTCAGTTAAACAGCGGCTGCAATTGGATTCTGCAGTCTCCTGCCAGCTCAGCTAGCAGCTATTGGTTTAAAAAAAAGCAAGGCATTGTTAGCAACAGAAATACCAGAATCTCAGAACCAACCTGCGAAAGATTCGATGAAGGGAGCGCTGAAATAGTTACCGAGGGTCGGGAGCCTTCTGATTTAGTGTTTAACGGTAACTAGGAATGGACCAGAACAGACATGCTCAGGAATAGTTTGGGATTAGTTTTACCAGTCTACAGTAAATGGGGTTGGCTAAAAAAAATCAGATTCAGAAAGATACTTTCATGTTCATTATTAATTCGCAGTCTCAAAATGATGTATTCAAGAGCCAGTTGGATATCGCTCTTACACAATACACAATACAATTTATTTGTCACTTGAACCTCATAGAGGCTCAAATGAAATGTTGTTTCTGCAGTCATACACACAAGAAAAAAAAAAGACCCAAGACACAACACAATTTACACAGACATCCATCACAGCGCATCTCCTCCTCGCTGTGATGGAAGGCAAAAAAACGTATCTCTCCCCTGCACTCCCCATTCCCCTCCCGATCTTAGGGCTAATGGAATCAAGGGGTATGGGCAGAAAGCAGGAACTGGGTACTGATTCTGGATGATCTTATAGAATGGCGGTGCTGGCTCGAAGGGCCGAATGGCCAACTCCTGCACCTATTTTCTATGTTTCCATGTTTCTAAAATGCATGTGAGGTAAACTTTCAATACAAGAAATAGAAGCTTTACATGTAACCGCTTGTTTCATCTTCCCATGACCTTTTTTCTCAACCTCTTCATCCATCTTATTATTTTGTTTACTTCATTCCAACCTTTTTTTTAGTGTAAGAAGGAACTGCAGTTGCTGGAACAATCGATGATAGACAAAAATGCTGGAGAAACTCAGTGGGTGAGGCAGCATCTATGGAGCGAAGGAATGGGTGATGTTTCGGGTCGAGACCCTTCTTCTGACTGATGAGGGGATGGGGGGGGGGGGGGCGGGAAGAAGAAAGGAAGAGGCGGAGACAGTGGGCTGTGGGAGAGCTGGGAAGGGGAGGGGAAAGAGGGAGACAGCAAGGACTACCTGAAATTTCGGTATATTTCGGGAGAAAACCCACGCGGTCACGGGGAGAGCGTACAAACTCCATACAGACAAGCACCCATAGTCAGGATCGAACCCGGATCACCGCTTTTCTTCATTTACTCTGCTCAATTCCTACAACCTCTACCATACCCTTAAGCTCCCCCCACATTTCCCCACCATCTTCTGCAGTTCCCTCAATCACTCTCTCATTCGTTGTCCATTCTCTCAATTTCCTTTGCCATTCCATCACATTCTCTCTCCATTTCATTAGTCATTAGTTTATTGCCACGTGTGCTGAGGTACAGTGAAAAGCTTTTTGTTGCGTGCTAACCAGTCAGCGGAAAGACAGTACATGATTACAATCAAGCCATCCACGGCATACAGATTCCCAATGAAGGGACGATCGTGAATAACATTTAGTGGAAGGTAAAGCCGGTAAAGTCGGATTGCCGCTTCTTCCCCCCCACCAATGTTTGCTCATGTTCTTCCTCCATCCCCTCAATCTTCTTTGCCATTCTTGTTGTCATTTCAACTTCTTTGCTCTCCATTTGAATTGATGTTCCTTTCGACAGAGCAACATTTTCCAGCATTGGAGATGAATATAAACAGAGGTGTCATTTTTAAGGGGATTAAAGAGATGAGGCTAAATGCATGGAAAGGTTGCTGGTATAATCTGCATTGATTTAGACGACCTCATCCAGGGCCACATCAAAACTGAGATATCAGCCAGGCGTGGAAATGCATGAAAGTCACGTACATTTCTATCATGGTGCCTCGTCCTACAGTCATAGAGCCAGCAGTTTGTCACAGGCAATTGCATGGGGAAGGAGCAATCAGAGGCATATGGCATCGATGGAACCATAGCCCAGTAACAATACTGGCAACGGAAAGAAGTGGGAGGGGGAGGAGGTAAAGAGAAATCTCCAAACACCAGGCAGAATGAAAATATCAACATTCAATTCAGGCTGAGCAATCTCACCCAAAGCTGCAGAGGTTTCCATTGTGTGAAAATTAAACCAGGGGAAGTGAAGCCCGACAGATTCAAATTAATTTATTTTAATGAATCATTATATTAACGAGGGATTTCTGAATATCACATCTCCTTAAAGGGGAAGTTCCAATCTTGGTTTAAAGACTCAATCAGCAGGATCTCAGGCTGACTTCAGTTTCGGTCAAACCGGATGCTCTCGCAAGGTGAGGGAGGTCAGTACTGTAGCCTGACATTTGATCCAATCACTCCCAGCATTGATGTGGAAGAAGGAACTGCAGATGCTGGTTTACACCGAGGAGGGACACAAAATGCTCAGCGGGTCTGACAGCATCTCTGGTGAAAAGGAAGAGGTGGCATCTCGGGTCAAGACCCTTCATCACTCCCAGCACTGATGCCGCTTGGATATGATGCTGAGCAAAACACATTTCACACAATTCCATTTTCAGGTGCTTACTCAACTGTCCCTGTGGTCTGAAGAAGGGTCCCGACCCGAAACGTCACCCATCCTTTTTCTCCAGAGATGCTGCCTGACCCGCTGAGTTACTCCAGCACTTTGTGACTATCTTCCATCAAAAAGACATCAGGTCGGACTGTGCACGATTGCGTTGCCCAGAAACATGAGTGCAAACCACTGTTTGGAACTGGCACTCGCCGTTCAATATCCTGACAGACCAGTTTTTTTTGTTGGTAAAAACCACCGTCTCTACAGGATGAACAGGTAGAAGCTATTGCCTTGACCAGAGAAGTCAATAATGAAGGGACATGGATTTAAGTTAATTGCTGCAACAATTAGCAGGAAATTGTGGAAACATTTTTCACTCGTTGGATCTGGAGTGCACTCACTGAAAGGTTGTCGGAGGCAGAAACACACATGATGTATGGAAGACACAGAAATGGCAGATAAACAGAATTTGTACATGAGACTTGATATATATTTATATATGGACATGCTGGGCCAAAGTCCTTGTGCTTTGCTGTCTGCTTCTAACACTCTGGATGAGCACTGAAGGACCTGTGACCTACAAGACTATGGACTAAGACACCATCAACCTCATTGGAGACCCTCGAACTATCTTTGATCAGACTTTACTGGACTTTATCTTGCACTAAATGTTATTCAAGTTATTCCCTTTATCATGTACACTGGGGATGGCTCGATTGTAATCATGCATTTTTTTCCCGTTGACTGGTTAGCACGCTACAGAAGCTTCTCACTCTACCTCGGTACACGTGGCAATAAACTAAACTCAAACTCATCGAAGATAGAAACATAAAGCTGGAGTAACTCAGCGGGTCAGGCAGCCTCTCTGGAGAAAAGGAATAGGTGACGTTCTGGGTCGAGACCCTTCTTCAAATTGATAGTCAGGAGAAAGGGAAACAAGAGATGTAGATGGCGACATAGAGAGATATAGAAGAAATGAATAAAAGATATGCAAAAAAATAACAATGGATAAAGGAAACAGGCCATTTCTAGCTGTGGCCGAGGTGAAAATGAGTCTAGACAGTGAGACTCAACAAGACGACGTTGTCCTGCTTTCAAACTCATCGAACTTGTACTAAAGACAAATAGGTGGAGCAGGGGCAGCTATGTAACCAAACTAAGCGAGGGGAATAAACTAGCTCCCATTACATTGACCAGGCAATGCCATCAAGGGAGTGCAGAATGCGACCAGCCTGTCCACACATGGAGCAAGTCCTCAACTCTCTGGCATGTACACCATGCCATGCAGGGAGCAGATCAGAGCACCACAACGCATTTCTGAGTTGCTGGCACTGCCCTCACAGGCAGTCTCAGCCACATTGTAGGGTGAGCTGCTGCTGGATTTCTGCCGGTTCCTGGCACAGTGAGTGAGTGCGAAGGAACAGGTGTTTGAACCAGGTTTCTGGCACAGCAGCACTATTGGGAAAACATCTCTGTGTGCGACTCAAACGATCGCTTTTAGTGCCCTCGCACCCAGCAATGCATCCTGTGCATGAAGAAAAGTAACAGTGTGCCTTCATCAGATCTCTTCCATTCCAAGGAGAACAACTCCAGTCTCTCTGATCAATATAATTGAGGTCCCTAATCCATGAATCATATCAGTAAATCTCTTCTGCTCCCACTTCAATGCTTTCATATCTTTCCTGAAGTGAGGTGCCCAAAAGGTCTTTGTTCTTGTCCTCACTGCCTCTCTAAGGTTTGGGGCATTGCATGTTGAGCAATGGTCTCACCATAGACGTTTATATGGACAACCTATGCTCAGATACATCAGCACAGTAGGATCCCCAAAACACCCACTGTACTGATGTCCATTGAAGCAACTGGTCTCAAAATAGAATCACACTCATATAATTATACAATGTGTGGCACAGAAGGAGGCCATTTGGCCCATCACATCCATGCCAGTCAATAGAAGGAGCCACTGAGGAAACTGCCACTTCCAGTTCAGTCCATAGTCTTGTAGGTCGCAGGTCCTTCCGTGTTCATCCAGAGTCACAGAAGCATATAGCAAAGCACAAGTCCCTTGGCCCAGCATGTTCATGCTGACCATCAAGTCTCTAATTCAAATCCTGTTTATCCGCACTTGGTGCCTGGCATTTTGTGTGTCTTCCATACATCATCTGCATTTCTGCCTCCAACAACCTTTCAGTGAGTGCACTCCAGATTCAACGAGTGAAAAATGTTTCCACAATTTCCTGCTAATTGTTGCAGCAATTAACTTAAATCCATGTCCCTTCATTATTGACTTCTCAGGTCAAGCACATAGATTCTACCTGTTCATCCTGCCATGCCTCTGGTAGTTTTGTATGCCTGAGATAAAGCATCAGAGAACCATTAAGAATAAGCAGTGGAAGCTGGCCCGTGTTCCATAGTTTAGTAAACGGCAAAACGAATGAACAAAATTCAAGCACATGGAATTGGGGATAATATAATTATGGATTGAAGATTGGCATTAACAAAAGAGAGAGTACAAATAAACAGGCAATTTCCAAGTGATTAGTTGGATATCACAGGGATTGGTGCTGTGGTCTCAAATATTAATCATCTAAAATAATGAATAAACTAAAAAATAAAATCAAGTATAATATACCCAAGGATGCTAATTATATAAAGCTGGGTGCTGGTGTAAGTTGTGAGGAGGACGAGAGAGATTTGGGGGGGGGGGGGGGATATAGGTGGCTATGTAAATGGGTGTTCATGGCAGATAGTAGCCTTAAGGGCCTGTCCCACTTGGCGACTGCTGGCATCATTGACTGACGTATCAGGCCACCGAACAATTTGCGGCATGACGCGGTGGGATGACGTATTGACGCGCAGCATTTTTTCAAGCGTCGCAACATTTTTTTTGTCGCCGCTGGATTTTGAAATGTTCAAAATCTTTTGGCGACCCTGATGAGACACCGGCAGCCAGCAAAAAAATCGCCAAGTGGGACAGGCCCTTAATGGTGAAACCATGACTATCGATAAACCTTGACAGGAAACTCAAGGGACGACAGATGGCACAATGGGCTAAGTGTTGGGCTGGCAACCGGAAGGTAGCCGGTTCGAATCCCGCTTGGAGTGCATACTGTCGTTGTGTCCTTGGGCAAGACACTTCACCCACCTTTGCCTGTGTGTGAATGTGTGTGAATGTGTGTGAGTGATTGGTGGTGGTCGGAGGGGCCGTAGGCGCAGATTGGCAGCCACGCTTCCGTCAGTCTGCCCCAGGGCAGCTGTGGCTACAGAAGTAGCTTACCACCACCGAGTGTGACTGAGGAGTGAATGAATAATGCGATGTAAAGCGCCTTGAGTATTAGAAAGGCGCTATATAAATCCCATCCATTATTATTATTATTAAACTCAAATGCACCAGCCACATTCGGCAGGTCAGAAAAGCTGGGTATTCTGCAACAAATGACTCACCTCTTAATATGGTCTTCCCAACAGCTCCAAAGGCTCAAGTCAGGAGCGCGATGCAATACCCTCCACTCGCCTGGATGGGAGCAGCACCAGTAAAACACAAGCCAGTTGATGCCATCCTGGAGAGGTAGTAGCTCTCTCGATTTGAGCCCCATCCACCAACCTAAACATCCATTCCCTTCACCAGTAACACACAATGGCTGCTGTGCTTGTCGTCAACTAAATTGCACCACACTTCTCACACGATCTACTCCAACACAACCTGCCAAACACGCAGGCTCTATAACGAGACACATAAAGGCAGCAGGTGCACTGGAGTGGCTACATGCGCATTCGTACAGCATGGAAACAGACCCTCCAGTCCTCATGCCCTCGTTAACCACAAGTACCCATTTATTTTAATCCCATTTTCGAATGTTTGGTTTATGAATTTCTAGGCCTCAGAAATTGGTCTCTTGCAGAGGGAGCGGGTGCAACAATATTTCACCAGATTGATTCCTGCCATGGTGAGTTTGACCTGAAAGAAAAGATCAATATGAATACTCCATACCCCAAAGAATTTGGAAGAATGATAGGCGATCGCACTGAAACGTATAGAATTCTAAAATCAATGATCGAATACATACAATGACAACATTTCCCATGGTTGAGGTATTGAGCACCAAGGAGTACAGTGTCAAAATAAGTGGCTGACTGTTCAGCACTAAGATGATGACAAGAATCTCTTAACCCAGTGGAGTGAATTTCTAGCATGTTAAACCCAGGATGGCTGTGAGGTCAGTCACTGAGTTTGTTCAAGGCACAGGGAGATAGAAGAGAATGAAGGTGAGCGCAGGAACACAGTAAATAAAGATCAGCCAAGATCTTACTGAACATCAGATCAGACACCCAGGCCATCTCGTGCTTCTATTTGTTACATTCTCATATCCTTAAATTGCTGAACTCGACCTTAATTCCATTTGCCGACCATGATTCTGCACCGATGTGTGACTCTTACTTCTCACTTCTGAAAAATGTTGCCCATACGATCGCCAAAATGTTCCTGACAGCTTAATCACACGACTTCCTGGTGTTAAGTGCCCAAACTTCATGCTTCATTGGTCTGCCCAGTCTGCCCAGCTGTGTCAAACCCTGCCTTCCTTAACCTACCAGAAAGCAAACACAGGCTTTTCTGATGTTTGGATAAAGAGTTCCCAACTTGAAACATTGACTGACTCTCTTTCTCCCTGTACAGTTTCAACCTGACCTTCAGAGTATTTCCTGTTTTTATTCCCCTCTCATCAGTTTGGATTATCTCAGCTATCAGTCCAACAGCTGTACCCACTCAACTCCAATATTTTTTTAACTAAGAAGCATGTGTGGAAAGAACATTAAGTATTTTTTTTAATGCCTTTGCGAATCTTCTGCTGGATTGCTAAATGTTCCAAGGATTAATCTCGACTTGCTGGAGACATTGGGCCAATACAGCCGGCTGGGCTACGCGAGTTGAACCCCCAACAACCTATGACAGACACAAAACGCTGGAGTAACTCAGTGGGTCAGACAGCACCTCTGGAGAAAAGGAATAGATGACGTTTCGGGTCGAGACCATGAAGTCTGAAGAAGGATCTCCTATCCCGTGCCATCACCTATTCTTTTTCTCCAGAGATGCTGTCTGACCCCCTGAGTTACTCGAGCTTTTTGTGTCCATCTTCGATGAGTTTGAGTTTGGTTTATTGTCATGTGTCAGTGGGTAGACAAGACATGATTACAATCCAGCCATCCACAGTGTACAGATACATGATAAAGGGAACAACTTGAATAGCATTTAGTCGTAGATAAAGTCCAGTAAAGTCTGATCACGGATCTCCAAACCAGCATCTGCTGTTCCTCCCCAACAACCTATTGTTGCTTATCATTAACTCCAGGTCAGAGAGGTGAGTGATCGGTGTTGCTCAAATCTACAAGGCCACTAAATCCAGTGCCTCTGAGTCATTCTGGAATTTCTGAACCTTACACATTAAACAAATTTTTGAGGCTTTTAATGTTATCGTCAGATTCTGGGGCGGGAGATTGCAACCTTCACGTGGTCCGCCCTGTGTCGACTAATGCAATCAACTCGACGTGCACAAACAGAAGATCAAATAGAACAAGTTGTCCAACAACTTTAGGCTGTGTGCACGCCACACCAAAGAAGAAGAAGAAGTCAGATTCTCATGCAGTAGGTTATGATGATTTACTAAGATAATGGCATAAATATCTGTAAAGAACAGTGAAGAGCTCTTTTTTTTTAACCGAGGTAGAAGCAAAGTGAGGGGTGACATGATAGCACTGCAAGATGATTAAAAGGTTTGATTGGGTCGAGAACGAAGTGAATCCAAAATTAGAACATCATTATAGTAGAATCACTAATTCAGGGCAAACTTCTTTACTAAAAATAGATTGGAGTGTGGAACTCACTGACACATGGACTAGTTAATGTGAGCATCGTGGCACCTAGGAGAAGGCCAGATAAGAAGATAAGGTAGAAAGAAATAGAATAACGTGCTGCTGGCTTTGAATAAATGTAAGATTGTTGAAGAGTTGGGGCGGATTTTACACAGAGCACAAGGCAAGCATGGTATTTGGGCCGAACGGCCTGCATTTTGTACTGCATGATTCAATGGAAATTAATTCCTATATAACCACAACTAGTCTTGTGTTGCTGACACACAGTATTTGCACTGCGACATAAAACTGTTCTAAGGACCATAAAAATCCCAAAGACTAATTAATAATACAAAACTCCGCAAACCCTGCTCCTTCTGAGAGTGGCACGCGGCTTCGGAGCGGATGGGGCACGGAAGATATATATTTTGCAAATGTGCGGAGGGCTTAAATGGCACAATTAATATGAATGATGGGATGCTGCAAAGAGGAATATCAGAGGCGATCCTCCTGAGATTCATAGCGATCGGGCTTTTGGTGGCATTACTCCCCATGATATGCCTTTCAGATGAGTGGTTTTATGGCACTCTTGCACCCTTCCCCTCGCCACCCCGTGCACTGTGTACACAACGAAGGAAAAGTAAGTCAGCAATGACAAATCCCTTTGTGCACCAATTCAGATATTAAATCAAAACCGAGATTCAAAAAACTCTCCAGAGTCCGGGAGGCAGGATTTAAAAGTTGAATCATTTGTCTTTCTGCCACATCAGTTATGGCCAGACACGGTACATTGCAATCTTCCTACACTCTCTGTGTTGCACATTTGGTTCGGCTGGGGATATTTCCACCTCCGTAAACAGACGTTGTTTTTTTTGTTTAAACATATTTCCGATATTTTTGAAATGAATAAATAAAAAACTTTCAGAAATAATAAAAGATAATTGATGCCTCTTTAATATTTTTTCCTCCAAGAGCTTTGCTTGCGGTGGTGTCAGGGAGATTGGATTTTAATTCCCGAAGACTCTGGGACAAGGCTGGAGAGTTGGCAGCAATCCTACTTACTTTACAACAGTGAGCCACACTTCAGAAGTATTTCAGTGGCTTTCGACTGTGTGTGTGGGGATATCGCAAAGTGCAAGGCTGCGTAGAAGTGACATT
Source organism: Amblyraja radiata (assembly GCF_010909765.2). Lineage (NCBI taxonomy): Eukaryota > Metazoa > Chordata > Chondrichthyes > Rajiformes > Rajidae > Amblyraja > Amblyraja radiata. The sequence goes on from NC_045986.1 coordinate 24,235,073, forward strand.
TTTCTTTAACATATTAAGGCCATGTTTATTCTGCTGTTGGATCTTGCCTAACCTGGGAACTCAATATAAAACATTCCAGGTCTACCCCATCTAATCCATTAACCATCTAAATTAGATCACCCCTTCTTCATCTGCACTCTGGGCATTGCAATCCTGGTTTATTCAACTTGTTCCCAGAATTTAACCACATAGTAAGACAGCATTCCTAGAATTAGAAATGGGAGGAGTCTGGGAAAGAAAGAAATAAATAGTTAGGGCAGCACAGTGGCGCAGCAGTAGAGCTGCTGTTACAGAGCCAGAGACTCAGGTCCCGATCCTGTGCTGTCTGTACAGAATTTGTACGTTCTGCCCGTGACCTGCGTGGGTTTTCTCCGAGATTTTCAGTTTACTCCCACATTCCAAAGACGTATAGGTTTGTAGGTTCATTGGCTTGGTATAAATAATAATAATAATAAATTTTATTTAATGGGCGCCTTTCAGACATCTCAAGGACACCTTACATAGTAATCGGAATAAAAACATATAATCGGAATATAACAAGTAATAAAGACATCACAGAGACACAAATTAAAAACAGAATTCAATCCAAAAACAGAAAATCAAAAACACAGTGTGAAGAGAGAGCAGCGGCAGCCAAAGCGCGCCAGCGTCCACTCTCTCTTCACGGCAGCCATCTTAGACACAGACCTACAGGACTACAATTAGACAAAAAAAATCATCCCCCCACAATGGATAGCACTGTGGAGGAAGGCACAATGTCCAGTCCCCACCCCATGTTCACCCCAAAGTCAGGCCTATTGAGGCCACCGCAATTGCCTCTATGGAGGCCCGATGTCCCTGGCCGTTCTCACCGGGTGGTCTGTAAATGTAAAATTGTCCCTGGTGTGCGCAGGATAGCTGGGTGCGGGGATCGCTGGTCGGCGCGGACCTGGTGGGCCGAAGGGCCTGTTTCCGTGCTGTATCTCGAAACTCAACTAAACTAAACTAATCTTTTAAAAAAAGGAAATAAGAGGAGAAATAGGAAACAAGGCTGAGAATTGAGAGAGAAAGAAAGAGAGAGAGAGAGAGAGAGAGAGATTGAGAGCGAGAGTAATGAAAGGTTGGCTAAAATACTGAACAAAGCAAAACAAAACAGAGCTGAAGAATGTGTAAAATGTGCGAGGCATGGCATGGCAATAGAGGCGAGTGATGGAGACATCAGAGAAAAAGGAACAGGGGAGAACTGGCAGACAGAAACAGACCAAAAAACATATAAATATCATAAATATAACAGCCAAGAAACGGCAGAATGAGAGACACAGAGAGAAACAGCAGATAGAAAGATAAAGGAGAGAAATATTCTGGTATAACCTCAAATGAAACAAGGGTGCTTGACTGAACTGAAAACAAGAGGAACAGGGCTTTAGGCTATTCTAGGTTACAGGTAAATGGATTTAAAATATTGGGTTAATGGGGGTCACTTGTATTGTGCACTATAGAGTCAGCAAGGGCCAATTCCTGTTACTCACCCCTTGTAAATAATTATTTTGTGCTGACTTAAAAGCAACACACGCACTTAACATTTTTGTTAATGCAAAACACACTGAGCATCACAGCTGTGACATGGCACACCTGAGACACTGCAGTTAGAACGAAATGCCATTGGGAAGAAATGCTCAGCTCTTTAGCTATACCCATTAACACCAGCTCCATGTTGGGGGAGCTGCTCCTCCATTACAAGTCGTTTAGCTGGAAATTCATCCCAGTTGGTAATGTGAAATGTGTAGCAAGGAATACAATTTGGAGGTAGTGTACGTGTTATCATTGCTATATAGCATATTTAGCGTTCGTAACTGGTGATAAATTTCGAGGCGACTGTCTTTTAAACGATCCATTAGGAGGAAGAACTGCGTTAGTGTAGCATCCTTCATGACTTCCAGATACTCCCAAAGCAACTTACAACTTACATTGCAATATTTACGTTGAAATATAGTAATGTAAAAAATATTTCAGGCAATTTGCATACAACAAGCTCCCACAAATAAAGACCACTCTTTGTAGGTGATGTGGGTTGAGACTAGCTATTGGTCAGGACATTGTGACGAAAACCCACACCCTTTATTAAAAACCTGTTATGGGGATATTTACATTCATCTTAAAAGGAACGATGGGAACTTGGTACGACATTAGCCCCAAAAGATAACACATCTTGAACACTCATCATTTCAGTTTAGTTTATCGTCACGTGCACTGAGGTACAGTGAAAAGCTTTTGTTGCGTGCTATCCAGTCAGCAGAAAGACGATACATGATTACAATCGAGCCGTTACAGTGTTTAGATACATGATCAGAGAAGGACGTCTAGTGCAAGGTTAAACCAGTAAAGTCCGGTCAAGGATAGTCCGACGGTCGCCAATGAGGTAGAGAGTAGATCAGCACTGCTCTCTGGTTGTGGTAGGATGATTCAGTTGCCTGATAACAGCTGGGAAGAAACTGTTCCTGAGTCTGGTGGTGCGCATTTTCACACTTCTATCACCTTTTGCCTGATGGGAGAGGGGAGAAGAGAGAGTGGCCAGGGTGCGACATGTCCTAGATTATGCTGCCCAGCAACAACACAGCAATGGAATAGCATCCTGGATTGTGGGATGCCCAAGTAAAGTGAGTTCACATCTGCCATCCAAGGCAGACACACTGCAAAAGATGTCAAACTCTTCTGACTTGGAGAAAAATACATTCAAGGGACTTTCAAATGACAAACCAGAATGGTACTTGAGTCACCCAGAAAGCTCTTCTATGTTTGCAGTCTCCAAATTGCCCGCCATGCTACTTACATTATGAGAACATAGACACAAAATGCTGGAGTAACTCAGCGGGACAGGCAGCATTTCTGGAGAGAAGGAATGGGTGACGTTTTGGGTCTCGACCCTTCTACAGACAAAGAGTCAGGGGAATGAAAAGTCATCCATTCCTTCTCTCCAGAGATAATAATAGACAATAGACAATAGGTGCAGGAATAGGCTATTCGGCCCTTCAAGCCAGCACCACCATTCAATGTGATCATGGCTGATCATCCCCAATCAGTACCCATTCATGCCTTCTCCCCATATCCCCTGACTCTGCTATTTTTAATGATGCCCGTCCGGCTGAGTTGCTCCAGCATTTTCGGTGTCCATCTTCGGTGTAAACCAGCATCTGCAGTTTCTTCCTACACACTTAAATTATAACTTTGATTATATTTCCAAAATATTTCATTGACTGGAAAGTGCTTCATATCCTGCTGAAGCTCCACAAATCAAAATACGTGGCTTTCTTGGTGAGAATGCACTTTCATTTAAGAAGATAATGAAAGAATAAATTAATGAAATATCTGAAATGTACTTGGGTTGGGTTTTAGCAAAGCAAGGACATCCTGACTGACAAGGATCATTATATTCTTAACAGAATTAGCTAGATAGAAAAGTGACCATTCGGCACAACAAGTCCACGTTGGTGTCTCTGATCCACTCAAACTTCCTCGTGTTCATTCATATCTAACTCTATCAGTATTCCCATCTGCCTCATATGTTTTTTTGCCATAAATACATTACTGCTATCCATCTCAAATACTCCCCAAAACAGTGTTCCGTGGAGTTGAAGCATAAATCACCGATGATCATGTTGAATGACAGACTAGACTTTAAAGACTAAATGAGCTTCCCCTATTCCAGGGTTCCTGGCCATTCTCCAACTAAAGAAGTTTCTCCTAAATTCTCCCTTTGGTTTCTTGGTAGCCAAATTGTGTTGGTGGTCCTAATTGTTCCTTAATGCAAATCTTCTGTGCCTATTCCATCAAAATCTTTCATAAAAAACTCAATTTGGTCGCATCTTAGCCTTATTTTCAATTATAAAATGGAAATCAGATTTATACACAATACACAATACCACGCCTATGGTATTAGCGAGTTTTGGTAGAGTTCCAGTGTAACTTCCGTACTCTTCAATTTTATATCTTTATATACAATCCCGAGTAACTGGTTTGTTTTTATGGTGTTATTAACTTGTGTTGCTACTTTTAGTGATTTGTGCAGTTGTATTCTGATATCCCATTGTTTCTCTACACCTTTTAAATCCTTATTTTCCAAATAAAATGTAGCCTTCTTATTTTTCTCACCAAAATATAATACCTCAGACTATTTGTGTTCAGCACCTACTGCGAAACGTATTAAAAAAAACAAACAGTGTGGAATGTAAGTTGGGGGGGGGGAGATTGTATTGTGTTTGTGCTCAAGACGCTGCCAAAGGAACTGAGCAATGTAATATGTTTCCTTGCTGCCCAGTGGGCAACTTTTCTGAAATGGATTCAGGGCCATTTCCATTTTGATTGCAAGTGCAACTGAATTGCGCATTAATGCTCCCATCACTGGAACAAGTAAAATGGCTGCCGGGTTCATTCAACCGGCGCTTCATAACCAGGACGACGGGAGATCTCATTTCTAGCTAGAGGTTGGGGGAAAGTGATGTGCGAATGCAGAAGGTAGAGCTGATATACGAGCAAAGAAAGTTCTCAACTCCCTCCTGAGTACTTCAGACGTGGGTAAACATTTGCACGCCGACAAACACACGCAAGGCAGAGCGGGGAGGAGACAAACGTTATTGTCATTGCATTTTACAAGAAGGAAGCATTCTCATACAAGCACAATTTAAAATAATTCCATTTAGTTCAGTTTAGTTTAGTTTAGTTATTTAATTGTTGACACAAAACGCTGGAGTAACTCAGCGTGACCGCAGCATCTCTGGAGAGGAGGAATGAGTGAGGTTTCAGGTCTTGACCCAAATTGTCACCCATTCCTTCTCTCCAGAGATGCTGCCTTTCCTGCTGAATTACCCCAGCACCATCATTTTGTGTCTATCTTCGGTGTAAACCAACATCTGCAGTTCCTTCCAACACATTAAAAGGATGATTCAATGTCTTACTCTTTTCCCACTATCCTGTAAAAAGATTTTCAAGTATATACCCAAGTCACATGTAAATCACCAATTAATCTCTTTGACATCCATTTTTCATCTGTTTTCATCTTGCTCTGTAAAGAACAATTTTCCTCATCATCTCCTGGCTCCTTTGTATGTCATTCTAAGACTAATGGTTGCATTTCATGCCGCTGGAACCAGTTTCTCTTGACATACCAAACAACAACAGGAATGATGCAAGTGCTCAACATGTCAAGCAGCTTCAGTGACGAGAAAAACAGAATCAATGGTTTGTGTAAAAGACCCTTGATCAGAACTGCAAAGTGAGAAAATAAGTCTGTGACATTGCAGAGGGTAAAGGGGCCTGTCCCACTCGGGCGACCTAATCCGCGAGTTCTGGCGAGTTTGCCCTCGACTCATACTCGCAGCATGGTCAACACGAGGTCCTAGGAGGTCTTTGTAACTCTCCTTCATGCTCGAGAGTAGTCCCCGGGTACTCGAGGCCTCAGCTAGGTCGCGGCTTATTTTTTAACTTGTTGAAAAATGCCCGCGAGTAAAAAAAGGTTGCCATGGAAAAAATCGATACTTTTGTTACTCGTAGGTTTAGTTGCAGTAGGTCGGCATGTTAGTCGAAGGTAATCGAAGGTAGTCGAAGGTCGTTGTAGATACTTTTCATCATAGTCGAAGGGAGGTCGAAGGAGATCGAAGGAGGTCGTCTTCACTCTCCACTATTCCATTTAGTTCAGTTTAGTTTGTACGTTCTCCCCGTGACCGCGTGGGTTTTCTCCAGGATCTCCGGTTACCTCTCACACTCCAAAGACGTACAGATTTGTAGGCAAACTGGCTTGGTATAATTGTAAATTGTCCCTAGTGCGTGTAGGATGGTGTTTGTGTGGGGATCGCTGTTTGGTGCAGATTCGGTGGGCCGATGGGCCTGTTCCCGCACTGTATCTCTTAACTGAATGAAGGAGATTATTAAGCAAAATGAAAACTCTGTATGAAAGGTGATATTCTGGTTGAGAGCATTGATTCATGGATTGAAAACAGAGAGTAACAGAGAATAAACAGGTCATTTTCAGGGTTGGAAGTTCTGACTTGTGGTTTGTTGCAGGAAGTGAGTGATACAAGGGCTCAGCTATTCACGGATAATTTCAATGACTTGGATGGGGAGAGGGGGAGACAAAGACAGCCTCCACGCGGCCTCCTTCACGAGTAGCTTACAGGCTCATAAGCACACAGAGCGAAACCAATGTCTTTACCGCGTCTGCAGACCGCAAAAAGCCGTGCCTCTCCAGGCCAGGCGGCACCGTTAAACGCCGCCAACTGTCGAGGTTTTTCGCTACTGCAGCTCAATGTTGAAGATGTGGAGAACAATTGCAATATATCCAAGTCTTGCGATGATATTAAGCTTCAAGGGGATATAGGCAGGCACAGAGAATGGACAAAACCAGGGCAGGTGAAAAATAATGAGGAAAACGTCTCTTTTGGGAGAAAAACGAAAGACTGAAATGTGTTGGTGTTCCAGGATTACCATTGTGGAAGGATTACTTTTAACTGACATGCTGCTGCAGCAAGTAGTTAAGAAGGCAAATTACATGGTGACCCTTAGTGCCATCTGGCTCCAGTTGTATAGAGAGACTGGAATTGTGTATTCATCTAGTCTACATGTCTATGGGGGATATATTTGTATTAGATAAAGACTGGCAAAGATTCACCAGAGTAATTTCTGCGATGGTTTGTCCTATGATGAGAAACAGCACCTTTGGCTCCTCGATTTAGAGCAATGGGAAATGATTCCATTGAAACATGCAAAACTCTGAAGAGGTTGATACATTGGCTGATGCTTCCCCAAGCTGAGCTGCTTGCTGCCAAGGCTCACAGTATCAAGATAAGGAGTTATCTTCATGCAAAAATAATTATTCAGGCTGGTGAATCTTTGGGGTTCTTTATCCAAGGGGGCTGTGAGGCTCAGTGTCTGAATATTTTCAAGAAAGAGATCAATGGATTTCGAGGGAGTGAAGTGGAGTAGTTGATGCAGGACGCTGGCATTGGGGGATAAGATCAGCCGTGATTTTACTGAATCTTGCAAGAGGCACGATGTCCCAACTGGCATACTCCTCTTTTCTATATCTTGTTCTTACGCTAACTTGGAACACAAATGACTTAGCCTCACAGGAGATGAAGAATGAGAGTGCATTAGTGATAGGGATTGATAGAGAAGGTAGTTGAGGCCAGTTCATTGGCTATATTTAAGAGGGGGTTAGATGTGGCCCTTGTGGCTAAAGGGATCAGGGGGTATAGAGAGAAGGCAGGTACAGGATATTGAGTTGGATGATCAGCCATGATCATATCGAATGGCGGTGCAGGCTCGAAGGGCCGAATGGCCTACTCCTGCACCTATTTTCTATGTTTCTATGTTTCTATGAGTAGGGCAGCACGGTGGCACTGCACCAGTGACCCGTATTCGATCCTGACTGTCTGTAGAGAGTTTGTTCGTTCTCCCCGTGACCCGTGTAGGTTTTCTCCGGGATTTGCAGTTTCCTCCCACACTCTAAAGAGGTTCCGGTTTGTAGGCTAATCGGCTTGGTAATATTGTAAATTGTCCCCTCGTGTGTGTAGGACACTATTAGTGTGCGGGGATGGCTGGACGGCACGGACTCGGTGGGCCGAAGGGCCTGTCTCTGCCCTGTATCTCTAAACTAGACTAAAGTTGGGACAGATAGGAATTTCTGTGGTGAAATCCTCCTGGCATCTGTGTCCAGGGCGTCAATGAACATCCTCACAGGGTGTAGATTAAACAAGCAGAGGTCATGACCCATATTGGTACCGATGACAGAGGTGGAAACAAGGATGAGTTTAATGAGCTGGAAAATAAGTTAAAAGACTCTGCAGATTATTATCTTTGCCACATGCCAGCGAACACAGAATTAGAAAGACGGGAGCATAAAATGTGCGGCTGGAGAGATGTTGTAGGAGGTCGGGCTGTAGAAACCTGGGGCACCTGCACTGGTTGCAAATCAACAAGCATGAGACAATGCCCTTGTAGCGTGGTTTGCTCGTGCTATGGGAGAGGGTTTAAGTTTGCTTGGCTGTGCTTTGCATGTGAGTGCACCGGCAACTAGAGTTGGATTAAGGGAAAATGATAAGATAAAATTAAAGGCTCTTTATCCTAAGGCGAACAGCTATTGCATCAAGACAGATGAATGAATGGTATGTTTAGATACAAGTGGGTCTGATCTGATGGGTGTTACTGCGATGCTGTTACAAGGGTCACCAAGACTGGGGAATTAATATTGAGGGATATTTGACATTTTGCGAGGATAGGGAAAAAGGAAAATTAGGTGGAAAAGGTCAGTTCGTAAAGGATGCGATCACTGCAAAATGCAGAGCTCAATTTGTGGGATCAATGTGGGCGGAGAGAGGAGATGATAAAGGTCACTGGTGGGAGTATTAATATACGGTCGCGATCTCTAGTACGTGGTCGGACAAAGTAACAAGTAACAGGGCCATACGGTGGGGCGGCGGCCGCGGGGCTGCCTTACAGTTCCAGAGACCCGGGTTCGATCCTGACTACGGGTGCTGTCTGCACGGAGTTTGTACATTCTCCCCGTGACCTGCGTGGGTTTTGTCCGGGAGCCCCGGTTTCCTCCCACATTCCAAAGACGTATAAGTTTGCAGGTGTATTGGCCTGGTGAATTGTAAAATTGTTCCTAGTGTGTGTAGCATAGTGCCAATGCGCGGGGATCGCTGGTCGGCGCGGACTCGGTGGGCTGAAGGGCCTGTTTCCGTGCTGTATGTCTAAACTAAACTAAACGAGCAAGAAATAATGGGGATAGAAGAGGGATTTCTTCTCTCAGAGAGTTGTGAATCCTTGGAGTTCTCTAGCCTCCAGAATGTAGAGGAACACTAATTGAATCTACTGACGATGAGGACTGACAGGACATTTAAACGAGAGAGAGAGAGAGAGAGAGAGAGGGGAGAGGGGGAGAGGGAGAGGGAGAGGGAGAGGGAGGGAGGGAGGGAGGGAGAGAGGGAGGGAGGGAGAGAGAGAGGGAGCGCAAAAGAAAGTGGTGCTGAGGCTAAGATTGGAATAGACAAGTAGCCAATAACTTTCTTTAGTCAGAGGGTGGTGAATCTGTGGAATTGTATGCCACAGAAGGCTGTGGAGGCCACGTCAGTGGATATATTTAAGGCAGAGATGAATAGATTCTTGATTAGTACATGTACATGAGGTTATGGGGAGAAGGTTATAGAATGTGGTTCGGTGGGAGAGATAGTTCAGCCATGATTGAATGGCGGTGTAGACTTGATGGGCTGAATGGCCTAAGGCTGCTCCTATCACTTATGATCTTATGTTTAAGAAAGAACTGCAGATGCTGGAAAAATCGAAGGTCGACGAAAATGCTGGAGAAACTCAGCGGGTGAGGCAGCATCTATGGAGTGAAGAAGGATCCTTTGTTCAGTCTGGAGAAGGGTCTCGACCCGAAATGTCGCCTATTCCTTCACTCCATAGATGCTGCCTCACCCGCTGAGTTTCTCCAGCATTTTTGTCTATTTATGATCTTATGATCTTTCTGCATGCCACAGCAGATCAAGGAACTGATTGGCCTACTCCCGCTCCTGTTTCTCTTCCACTTGAAACTTTGTCTGCCATTTAACGAGATGACTAAAATCTGTTCAACCTTTGCTCTGATGTCCTCCCATTGTACAAAAGTAGCAAGGCAAAATATACCACCCATCTTCTATGTGATAGGTCAAGATGAGTTATTTGAAGGGATCTACCAGCAAAGAAAAATATTCTGGATATAAGTCTGGAAAAGTGGGTTACTTTTTTCTTTTGTAGGATTTATTGAATTTCCTCAGTTGTTGCTTACGGAAGTGTCCTGGAGAGTGTGATTATGCCAAGAAAGATGGCAAGATTTACCACATGCAGATTCTGTTTTACAACCATCATTACTCAGTGCTCAAGGATCATGCTTCTCCTGTTAGCTCCAGGGCTGTTTAATAAAATATAACGGGCCCTCATCATAAATTTATCAGAAAAGTATCTGCTATAGGAAGAAGAGGGAGAAGAAATCACTACAACAGATCTGAACGTAACTGTTTCACTAGTGATGACAAGATTGAGCACAAGACAAACACGATGAAATTTCACACGTTGATATATGCACAGGCCTGCACCAATACAGTGGTGGACGCAGATATAGGGGCAGAAAGAAACACATGCACAAACAAACACAGGCACATATCATACACAGTCATCCATGCACACACACACGCACACACACACACACACGCCTGCTATCAAAAACTCAGAGATAAACTCAGAGATACACACACAAAACACACAAATACAAACACACACAAACAAACACACACACTTTAGACACATATGCAGGTTTGCACTTTTAGGAAACTCGGGAACTCAGAGATACGCACACACACACGCACGCACACACACACACCCACACACAGATGCACACACACAGATACACAAGCAAACACAAACACACCCTCGCACACGCACACACACACAGACAGAACACACACACACAGCCACACTCGCCCATACACAGACACATACACACACATACTCGCACACACACATACAAACATACACACACACACACACACACACACACACACACACACACACACACACACACACACACACACACACACACACACACAGTAGCGGACTGGGTCTAAAAATATTGGTTGCCAGGAGACAATGGGGGCCCATTTGCCATCGGGCAAGCTGACACCCTGGCCAGTCCGCCACTGCACACACACACATACACACACATACACACATACACACATACACACACACACTCGCACACACATACACACACACACACACACACTCGCACACACATACACACACATACACACACACACACACACACACACACACATACACACATACACACATACACACACACACTCGCACACACATACACACACATACACACTCGCACACACACACACACACACACACACACACACACACACACACACACACATACACACATACACACACATATACACACACACACTCGCACACACACACACTCGCACACACACTCACACACTCGCACACACACACACACACACACTCGCACACACATACACACACACACATACACACACATACACTCGCACACACACTCGCACTCGCACACACTCGCACACACGCACACACACACACACACACACACACACCCACCCACACACTATAGACACATATGTAGGTTTGCACTTTTCGGAAAACCGGGACCAACATGCCTAGAGCTGGATAGGCAATCCAAAGATTGTAGATTTAAATGCTGTCACAATAGGGTGAAAGGGACAAATACATAAAAAGAAAAAAAATCACTTTGATTGTGCCTTTCACAATATCAGGAAGACCAAAAGCGCTTTACATTCAATTAAATACTTTTGATGTGGCGTCAATGCCACAGTGGAATAAGGAGCTTGTCTGTATTATCCAGTGTGGGTATTTACTGTATGTGAATATCGGAGTCACGCTTCGATACTTCCAAGGACAGATAGCAGGCAAGTGTTCTCATTCAATAACCAAACATTAAGAAGGAAATAACTGCAGATGCTGGTTTACACCGAAGATAGACACAAAATGCTGGAGTAATTCAATGGGACAGGCAGTATTTCTGGAGAGATGGAATGGGTGACACTGTGGGTCGAGACCGTTCTTCGGACTGAAACGGGCCTCGATCCGTAACGTCATCCATTCCTCCTCTCCAGCGCTGCTGCTGCCTGTCCCGCTGAGCTATTCCAGCATTTTGTGCCTATATAAAGAACGATAACACGGGGTGAGACTCCAGAGAGAATGATAGGAAATTGCATTCTATTACATTCCACACTGACTCCGGCAATGAGAGCCAATAGATCTGCAGGGAATTAAACTTCCTGTATTTGAAAGAAAATTTGGCTATTATAAGGGAAAACAATTTTTCAATGAAACCGACAGAAATTGTGGACATGGGTCTCCAAAAAGCTCCACATCCTTGAGAAATAGCTAGAATTCCCCCCCCCCCCCCTAGATTGCAGAGCAACATGGGGGCTCATAAAATGGGAGTCAGGAAGTGTTGCATCTTCCTCAGAGTCCACCCACTGCTCTGATCCAGTCTCTGGGACCCGTTGCCACTGGGAGCAGATGAGGCCTTGCAGAAGGCATCCGAGACTCCTGGAGACACTCAGGCCTGCTTCAGTTTTCTGTGTTCACATCAAGATCCAGATCCATATGCATTCTGGGTCCAAGAGTACAATCGGTAGTGGACACAGGCCTGCAACCAGAACATTCGTGGAAACAGTCAGAATGTCTGAAGCAGGGTGTCAACCCGAAACATCACCGATCCATGTTCTCCATAGGTGTTGCCTGACCTGCTGAGTTACCCCAGCACTTTCTGTCCTTTTGTGAACACGAGCAGATACATGTCTAGCATCTGATGATAATTTGGGTGCAGGCCTGTAACTATACCACACATGGGCACAGACACTGAGTAAAGCCCCTGTCCCACTGTACGAGGTAATTCACGAGTTCTCCCGAGTTTTCCCCTGATTCGAACTCGGATAATGTCCGTAGCGGGTCCGTAGGAGTTTGTGGATGTCTCGTTGCAGCTCGTACGAGTAAAAAGTAACCATTTTTTTCATCACGAGTATTTTCTTACTCGTGGACATTTTTTACAGGGATGAAAAAACGTCACGACTTTACCGGATGTCCCGAGTACCTACCGTTAACATTACGAGCCGTTACGGGACATCCACGAACTCCTACGGACCCGCTACGGACATTCTCCGAGTTCGAATCAGGGGAAAACTCGGGGGAACTCGTGAATTACCCCGTACAGTGGGACAGGGGCTTCACGCTCTGTTGCTGTGTAACAATGGGGTGCACTGCTCATGGACACAGGTCAATCACTGGATAAAGGTAGGGTGCAGGGTCTGTCACTGTGAAACAAAGGGGTACAGCACAAGTACCAGAACAAGGGGTCACAGTTTAAGGATAAGGGGGAAATCTTTTAGGACCGAGATGAGAAAAACATTTTTCACACAGAGAGTGGTGAATCTGTGGAATTCTCTGCCACAGAAGGTAGTTGAGGCCAGTTCATTGGCTATATTTAAGAGGTAGTTAGATGTGGTCCTTGTGGCTAAAGGGATCAGGGGGTATGGAGAGAAGGCAGGTACAGGATACTGAGTTGGATGATCAGCCATGATCATATTGAATGGTGGTGCAGGCTCGGAGGGCCGAATGGCCTACTCCTGCACCTATTTTCTATGTTTCTATGTAAGTAGGTATGAGGTTATTATCATGAGTGGATACAGTACTGATGGGGCATAAGTCTCTTGATGCATTGAACTGCGATTTTCATAGAGTTCTTTGGTAGAGTTGTTGCAGGTATAATGCACAAGCAGATTCTTTGAATGGCCATCCATATCTTGGCCTTACTCCCAGATTTTACTCTTGGAAAAGACAGACATGTGGATATGAACTTGGGAGAATCCCAGGGAAAGCTCATGCTGGAAAGAAAGGGGTTGCCAGGATCCAGTTTCCAACTGCAGGGAAAGCGGAAAACATTTTCTCAGGCCGTCTAGCTGCTGTAGAACCAGTTATCAGGCAACTGAGTCATCCTACCACAGCCAGAGAGCAGTCCTGAACTACTATCTACCTCATTGGTGACCCTCGGACTATCCTTGATTGGACTTTGCTGGCTTTACCTTGCACTAAACGTTATTCCCTTATAAGTATCTATACACTGTAAATGGCTCGATTGTAATCACGTATTGTCTTTCCGCTGATTGAATAGCACGCAACAAAAAGCTTTTCACTCTACCTTGGTACATGTGACAATAAATTAAAATGTAACTGTAATGTCATGGCCACCAACAACTATCCACCAACCATGAAAGCTGAAGATATAACCAGAACTTCTACTTCGAACCTGATAATACCCAGATGCAAGCACAAAGGGAGACAAACAGTGCCCCTGGGTCACTTCAATGTTGGGGCTGCGAAAGAAGCAATCTACTGGCCATGCTTGATGGGCAGCGGGGGAAGTAGGGAACACTAACTCATGCGGGCTCTTTCCCTTGACAAGATCTTATCACCAGCAACACCTTATTTTGCCAGAGAGGCGAGTTAACATTGAGAAGGATTCTCCACATTCCTTCTTGATTGATGGAGCCGAAAGGCTTTTGTGGGGTCAGGTGATGCCATATATCGTGGCTGATGCTGCTCTTTGCATTTCTCTTGGTGTTGGGTGTACAGCAGAGGGTTTGTCCATTATGCTGTGGATGACTAGATTACACACTCTGATTGAGTTATTGTAAAAGAAAACACAACACTGTTTGAAAGAAGAGTTCCAATACTTCTGCCGCCAGCAACATAGTTTTCAAGGTCGCCTCACAGGATGATTTTTGTACTGCTTTGTGTGAGAGTTTATAAATTGGCAAGGCCTGTATTAAACATTGACATGAAGTATTTTACAGGCCGTCCTGAGGTGGTGAGAGGGGTTTACAAATGCAAGTATTTTAAATCAGTACCAGACTGATTCCTGGGATGTCAGGACTTTCATATGAAGAAAGACTGGATAGACTCGGCTTGTACTCGCTAGAATTTAGAAGATTGAGGGGGGATCTTATAGAAACTTACAAAATTCTTAAGGGGTTGGACAGGCTAGATGCAGGATGATTGTTCCCGATGTTGGGGAAGTCCAGGACAAGGGGTCACAGTTTAAGGATAAAGGGGAAATCCTTTAGGACCGAGATGAGAAAAACATTTTTCACACAGAGAGGGTGAATCTCTGGAACTCTCTGCCACAGAAGGTAGTTGAGGCCAGTTCATCGGCTATATTTAAGAGGGAGTTAGATGTGGCCCTTGTGGCTAAAGGGATCAAGGGGTATGGAGAGAAGGCAGGTACAGGATACTGAGTTGGATGATCAGCCATGATCATATTGAATGGCGGTGCAGGCTCGAAGGGCTGAATGGCCTACTCCTGCACCTATTTTCTATGTTTCTATGTTTCTAAATATTGTTCTAACCTGAGATTGATGTAGCCAATTATATTATACAATAACCTTTCCCCTGCCTCCCTTTGAGAAACTGTCTTGAATAAGGATATGGGAAGAGACCAGGCACATGGGCTGAAGAGTGTAAATTTGTGTAGAGGAGCAATTGTATTTTTTGGGAGCAGTGGCCTGTTCGTGGGATGCAATCTTCACTTGGGGGGACTGACAGGTTGAAACGAGGTCGGGTGAGAGGAGGTGCATGTAGATAGTCAGCATGCATGCCGATGTTGGCGAGGCTGCATTTAGAGTATTGTGTTCAGTTCTGCGCACCAATGTTATAGGAAAGATGTTGTCAAGCTGGAAAGGGTACAGAGAAGATTCACAAGGATGTTGCCTAGTCTCGAGGGTTTGAGCTATAGGGAGAGGTTGAGTATACTGGGACTCTATTCCTTGGAGAGCAGGAGGGGTCAGTCTGAAGAAGGGTCTCGACACGAAACGTCGCCTATTCCTTCTCTCATAGAAACATAGAAACATAGAAAATAGGTGCAGGAGGAGGCCATTCGGCCCTTCGAGCCAGCACCGCCATTCATTGTGATCATGGCTGATCGTCCCCAATCAATAACCCGTGCCTGCCTTCTCCCATATCCCTTGATTACACTAGCCCCTAGAGCTCTATCTAACTTTCTCTTAAATCCACCCAGAGACTTGGCCTCCACTGCCCTCTGTGGCAGGGAATACCACAAATTCACAACTCTCTGGGTGAAAGAGTTTTTTTCTCACATCAGTCTTAAATGGCTTCCCCTTTATTCTAAGACTGTGGCCCTGGTTCTAGACTCGCCCAACATTGGGAAATTTTTTCCTGCATCTAGCTTGTCCAGTCCTTTTATAATTTTATGTTTCTATAAGACCTCCCCTCATCCTTCTAAACTCCAGTGAATACAAGCCTAGTCTTTTCAATCTTTCCTCATATGACAGTCCTGCCATCCCAGGGATCAATCTCGTGAACCTACGCTGCACTGCCTCAATCACAAGGATGTCCTCCCTCTCCACAGATGCCTCCATAGAAGCTGCCTCACCCGCTGAGTTTCTCCAGCATTTTCTGTCTCCCTTTGATTTTTCCAGCATCTACAGTTCTTTCTCAAACATCTTCAGCTCAGCTCATTCCTTGGATGAGGGGTGATCTTATAGAGGTGAACAAAATCATGAGAGGAATAGATCAGGTAGATGCATAGAGTCTCTTGCCCAGAGTAGGTGAATCGAGTACCAGAGGACATAGGCTTCCGGTGAAGGATAACTTTTTCACACTGAGGGTGGTGGGGGTTGGGAACAAGCTGCCAGGGGAGGAAGTTGCGGCTGGGACTATCGTAACATTTAAGAAACAGTTAGACAGGTAGATGGATAGGACAGGTTTGGAGGGATGTGGGCCAAATGCAGGCAGGTGGGACTAGTGTAACTGGGACATGTTGGCCGGTGTGGGCAAGTTGGGCCGTAGGGCCTGTTTCCACGCTGTATGACTATGACTCTGAGAATTGATGCTGCTGCAACACAAGTGTGATTTTATGTTAACGAGCAGTTCACTAATCGATGCAGCAAATATGTTTCTGGGTTCAAGTCACATCTGCACAATTGACAATAAAATTAGAAATCATCCATCTGATGGCAAGGCCAAGTGCTTACTATCTCTTCATTATTATATTTCCTTTTAATCTCAGTCCAAGCAAATGTAAAAGAGTAAATAATCTTTTAGGAACAAAGAAAGATCTGCAATAAAAATTTGATAATGGGCATCGGTCTTTATAATCCATGAACTCTGAGAAAAAGTCATTTTTCAGCCAGGACTTGCTGGACCAGCAGCCAGACTAGGGGCAGGACTACCGTACTGTGGTGGCACGGAGGCGCAGCGGCAGAGTTACTGCCTTACAGCGCCAGAGACCCGGGTTTGATCCTGGCTGCAGGTGCTTGTCTGTACAGAGTATGTACGTTCTCACCGTGATCTGCGTGGGGTTTCCCCAGGAGCTCCGGTTTCCTCCCACACTCCAAAGACGTACAGGTTTGTAGGTTAATTGGCTTGGTAAAATTGTAAATTGTCCTTAGTGTGTGCTGGTCGGCGCGGACAAGGTAGGCTGAAGGGCCTGTTTCCGCGCTGTATCTCTAAACTAAACTAAACTAAACTAGAGATTCAAAGAAATTAGTTCACTCGTCAAGGAGGATTCATGTATTGGTAAGAATCAGAACATAGAAATCTTCACACAGACTCTGGGCAGTAGCTATTTAATGTGAAAATTTGAAATTTTTGGGAAGGTTTTTGCTATCCATCCCATATGGCAGTGATATTACTGGCACAGAGTTCCGAGCATGGCAATGTGCTTCTTTGCTGAGCCAAGGGAATGTCGTGGGCATCAAGTTGATTATAACTGCCATTCGGGCACCCATGCAGACCTGCAGACTTCTGCTATCTCACCCACATTATTCAGGGACCCATGGATCTTAGAGAACGAATAAGACATCATGAGAGGAATAGATTGGGTAGATTCACAGAGTCTCTTTCCCAGAATAGGGGAATCGAGGACCAGAGGACATAGGTTTAAGGTGAAGGTGAAGAGATCTAATACGAATCTGAGGGGTAATTTTTTCACACAAAGGGTGGTGGGTGTATGGAACATGCTGCCAGAGGAGGCAGTTGAGGCAGGGACTATCCTAACATTTAAGAAACAGTTAGACAGGTACATGGCTAGGACAGGTTTGAAGGGATATGGACCAAACTCAGGCAGGTGGGACTAGTGTAGCTGGGACATGTTGGCCAGTGTGGGCAAGTTGGGCCGAAGGGCCTGTTTCCACAGCATCACTCTATGACATTGGATTTGTTATTGGCTGTTGCCCTCCCTAGTACTGTCCTAGTATATATGAGGCAAATGTGGTCAGTTGGTAAATGCAGACAGTAAATCCAAGTTCTTTATTTCACAAGGATGCATTCAGGGAGCAGAAGACCATCCAATCTACGCAAGGTGGTACTGAATGGTGTCCTATTCCCCTCCACCACTTGGAGCATTTATATTTCTTTGTATGAACTGTGAATTCTTTAGAGTGGGTAAATGCAAATTAAAGCTAAGAAAACAATCTGGTCTAAATGGAAAAGTTAAAAATCCTGAAAAATTCCAAAGTGAACTTTCACTCTCTTCTGCAATAAAGTAGATCTTATCCGACACAAGTCTGCCACTCTGTGCCAAATGAGTTGGGTGTTATTCAGGATTGGACACATTACTCAGTTGAATTACTGTTTCTTTCACAGGTTACTCGAACTCAGTCTGTAGAAAATAAAGCTCTGACATAAAACTTTTCTCAACTCTTAGCTATGGGGTACATGCAGGTAAACAGTGATGGGGTAAAAGATCTTGTTGAAAATTGGAGCAAGCACCGTAGTCTACGAAGCCTCGATCCGTCGCCTATTTCCTTCGCTCCATAGATGCTGCCTCACCCGCTGAGTTTCTCCAGCATTTGTGTCTACCCGTAGTCTACTCCTGCTTTTATTTTTAAATATTGCTACGTTCCTTCCAAAGTTTGAACATATCTCCCATATCTGCTGTGTCGGAAGGAACGGTTCTGAAGAAGGGTTTCGGCCCGAAACGTTGCCTATTTCCTTCGCTCCATAGATGCTGCTGCACCCGCTGAGTTTCTCCAGCATTTTTGTGTACCTTCGATTTTCCAGCATCTGCAGTTCCTTCTTGAACGGTAGATACTGGTTTACACTGAATATAACTCAGCAGGACAGGCAGCATCTCTGGAGAGAAGCCATGGGTGATATTTCGGGTCAAAACCCTTCTTCTGATGTCCCAGATGGAACAATGAAATTCTTACTTGTAGCAGCACAACAGAATATGTAAACATAGCTCACTGCAAAAAATATAATAAACAAAAAACAAATTCTGAAGAACGGTTTCGCCTGAAACGTCACCCATTCCTTCTATCAGAGATGCTGCCTGTCCCGTTGAGTTACTCCAGTATTTTGTGTCTATCTACCATATCTGTGTTGGCTCTTTACAAACTCTTATATAGAACAACATGAAGCCTTGGTCTGCTGGTTTTCCTTTCATCTTTCACATATCTTAATTTTGTTTATAGATCATGGCCAACAATTCATCTGTTCCTCAGTTTCTTCTCTTTCTCACCCAAGTGAAATAAAAAAAACATCATTTCAAAATCTCCAAATGGAACTCATTTGTTCCCACAGCTGGAATACTCTGGAATTCCTTAAAGGGCCTGTCCCACTTATGCGACCATACAGGTCATGAGAGGTCTCCTATGGTCGTGAGAGGTCTCCAAAGAGTTGTAGCGTCTTTCTGGTCGCCGCTGATTTTTCAACATGTTGAAAATTTTCGGCAACCTATGACGGGTGCTGGCAGTCGCCGAAAAGGTCCCGGAAGTGGGACAGGCCGTTTAAGGTAAATAAACAGAACAATGGCAGTATATCCTGCAGGGTCCATAAGCAAGCGCCTTTGAAAAGATTGTATCAACACAACAAAGAATATGACTTTGGAAAAAAATGGATGGAAAGAAGAACCTTTGATCATTAACACAACACATTAGACATGTTTTAAACAAAATGGAAACTATTACTTGGGTTGAAAAACGCAGAAAGATCATTCTGGAGCTTTATTAATGACTGCAGGGCTCCTTTGCTGTGCTGTGGACTTGTGGGCAGCACTGCTCAGGGAAGATGAATTATGGATGAGGAATAACACTTATGAAGCTGTGAGGAGAGGTTTGAAATGTTTCAAACTGAGGAGTTAAAGTTTGTCTACATGAGAGGATTAGATACAGAGAAAATAAATATATCTTCCGGCTCGAGTGTCATTGACCAGAGATCAAAGACTTCAAATCACAGTTAAATGGCCCCATAGCAGAAACGTCCACGTCGCGGGGCTGGACACTGGGTGTATCCTGAGCTAATTCTGCTACCACCATCATCTACTGCATCAAGTGATGGCTTCCACTGATTGTCGCCGGAAGCTTGCGTCCTTTTCAGGACGGACGACGACAGCGAGGTCAACACTTGTTACAAGATGGACACGTAAAGAAGAAGACAATTAAATGATTTGGAGGGGATCTGACATTTTGTTTTTCACTCGGAGAGCCACGAGGATCTGTAATGGTTTCCAAGATGGCGCCCAACCCCGGCGACTGTTGGCGTGCGTGCTAGCCACAGAAGCAGATCTACAATCACATGATACAATCGCTCTGCACTCTTAAATCTCTTCTCCTACGGCAACATCTCTTACTTTAACTACGATCTTCTTCAACTCCTCTCACTCAACGTTATTCCCTTTTCATGCATCTATACACTGTAAATGGCTCGAGTGTAATCATGTGTTGCCTTTCTGATGACTGGACTGCAAGCAACAAAAGCTTTCCACTGCACCCCGGTACACCCGACAATAAACTAAACTGAACTCGGTCCGAAAGGAGAGTGGAGCTACTTCGATAAGTCATTTGGAAAGGGAGTCAGACAGGTTCTTGAGGATGGGGAGCTTCAGTGTTACAAGAAAAACTGGGCTGGGTTGAGGGGTACTAAGCACAACTACTCTTCCAAAGAATTGGCACAGCTTGACGGGCCAAATGACCTCCTCCTGTGCTGTAAGTTTTTATCACTCTCTCATTTGGAGTTTATTAGAGTGTTCCTGGTGTTATGCAGACATACTGCCTGGATTAACAGCTTGCTGGCACAGCCCCACGTTAAATCACTTTCTGAGCCTCAGCTGGCAGCAATGCGTGACGCAGAGCAAGGTTCTGAAGAAAATGCTTGGAAAAAAAAGAGAAACAGGAGGACAAGGAATTTCCAACTGGAGTTGTTTGCTGTTTTAGTATCTTTCTCCAGATTATCATCACCACTATGCAAGCAATGTAACTGCCAGGCTGGATTGTGGTGGTATCTCACCAAAACAGGCTCAGGTACAAACATGCACCCCCCCTCTCGCACTCACAGCCTCCCACAGAAGGAAGTGTCCATCGTGAGTGTCAGAGTGTCCAGAGTCCATTATTGTTATATGTCCCAGATAGAACAATGACATTCTTACTTGCAGCAGCACAGCAGAATATATAAACACAGTACACTGTAAACAATATAATAAACGAGAAACAAAAGTACAGCCTGTGTGTATATACATCTACACACATATAGATAGACACAAAACACTGGAGTAACTCAGTGGGACAGGCAGTCATTCTGGAGAGAAGGAATGAGTGATGTTTTGGGTTGAGGCCCTTCTTCAGACTCCCATATACTTACATACATATATACACACACACACATATATAAATTTATACACACACCGCATATGCATACACACAAGCCTATACATACATATATATATATATATATATATATATATACATATACACACACACACACATGCGTACATGTAAAAAACAATCAATAATAGTGCAAAAAGTCAAAACCAAGGAGAATACCAATTCAAAAGATGGTGTAAAAAAAAATCAAGTAGGGATCTTGAGTGGGAGACTGTTTCAAGTGGACAAACAGCATTGTATCTAATAGGATCAATTTGAGGTCCAAGCTATTTTAACTCCTGGGCTGTTGACCAACTGTGCCTCTGAAGTGGGTAAAAGAGGAAGTGGGCTGCTTCCTAAAGCAAATGGACCAGAAAGAAAGAATAATAAAAATACACAGGAAGCCAAAAAAAAGAACTCATTATTTTCATTCTCACAGCAAGGTGAAGGGTCAGGGCCTGCTCAGCAGGTAATGGAGTACAGGAAAATATAGGACATAAATAATGAAGTGCTAATTTGTGAATGTCAAGCTTGTGATTTAACAGCCTATTACAGGGGAAGACTAATGGGCCTGTGTCACTTAGGCGATTTTTTCGGCGACTGCCGCAACTGTCATAGTCGTAGCAGGACGCCGAAAAACCGGCGACCCATTAGGTCGTCCCCCTACGACTACACCTATGACAACCTACGTCCACCCGTGACAAGATACGTCCCTGGTGGCGACAACTGAAGACAACTTAAGACAATCCAGTCGCCGGTACCTGTCGCCGTTTGACGTTGGTTGACGTAGGTAGTCGCCAATGGAATTCACCGAAGTCAGCATCCGGCGACAACCTACGACAGCGGCTACGTCAGGAGAAGTCAAGCTACGCTCATTGGCGTCAAACCAACTGTCGCCGAAAAGTTTTGGACATTTCAAAATCCAGCGGCAACCAGCAAAACGCTACAATTCTTTGGGCGAGTGAGGAGAATACTCACGACCATACAGGCGAAGTTGCCTAAAAAATCGCTTAAGTGGGACAGGGGCATAAAGGAGGTGTGAAGGTTCACAGTGTGAAGTCCAGTGGAGGGCAAAGGAGGTAGATGATAAAGAAATTGGATTTCACTTATTTTTATTAGTTGACCTAAAATATTGGTGCATTTAATGCTGGCAGCGGATTGTGTACCCCTCAGATCAAAAAGACATGTGGAGCCGTACAATGGGGATAGTTACACCCAAACAGAAACAATAAAACTAGATTGGGCAGTTTCTGACAGGACCACACTGAATGTGTAGGAAGGAACTGCAGATGCTGGTTTACACCGGAGGTAGACACAAAATGCTGGAGGAACTCAACGAGGCAGGCAGCATCTCCGGAGAGAAGGAATGGATGACGTTGCGGGTCGAGACCCTTCTTCAGACACTCAAGTCAGCTTAACAGCTGTGACGCTCTGCTAGGCCGTGCTGGCCTGAAGGGCCGAATGGCCTACTCCGGCACCCTTTTTCTATGTTACCCAGTGATCACAGATAGCAGACAAATGGAGAGAAAAGGGAACTGCAGATGTTGGAATCTTGAGCAAAGCACAAAGTGTTGGAGGAACTCAGCGGGTCAGGCAACACCTGTGGAGGAAATATACAGATGATTTTTTGGTGAAGTTTCTTCAGACTGTTAGAGTAGAAGGGCGAAAGCTAAACGCAGCAACTGAGAGTACAAACGGTTGGCTCTTAGGGGCCCTGGACGGCAGGACACATTTGTTCCTTCATGTCCTCCCTACTCATCATTCTTTTGTATCATTTGATGTGACTTTGTGGCAAAGAAATCTCAAGACACTGGCATTTACATTTAAGGCAAATAACATATTTAATGGTGGGATGGTACGTATGCTAGTACGTAATACAGCTAATTACATAGTTGTGAAATAATCAGACTCATAACTGCCACGTTACTCTGGCAATGATTGCACAAGACCCCAATGTGAAGTTGATTACTATCTTGCGATTCTTATCCTCTGCTTATTCGGCTCCTACAATACGAACCAAGGCCGCCTCCAAGGGAACAACTCGTACGAAATGCAAAGAAATGTGTGGAAGGTCAAATAGTATGATGAAACATCTGTTCCTACTCACTGAATGCCAGCCTGAACAATGGATTACTCACTGCTGCTGTGGATACAATGCTGATAATTGACCATTAATGTTAAGCAGCAGTCCAGAGACTTCAGGTTCTGGAACAGAAACTCACGGTGGAGCTGATCTGAAGAGAGTCTATTTTTTGCAGAGGTCATATTGTTAAAAGTAAATGCCACTCATCAGAACATATGGAGGTTTGATTGTACGATTAAGGATTCATTTAGTACAGGTAGACGCAAAGGGATATTATGCATTGTTTAAGTGGTCTCATATAATGTTCACCTGTCCGAAGAAGGGTCTCGACCCGAAACGTCACCAATTCCTTCTCTCCAGAGATGCTGTCTGACCCGCTGAGTTACTCCAGCTTTTTGTGTCTATGTTCTGTGTGAAACCGATGTTGCTTTATGGCATCTTTTAGTCGGGAGCTTGATGCCCGTTCAGGCGGCTCATTGGTCATTAATGACGCAAAGCGTTGTGAACAAGGGTTGTGAGTTCCTCCCAAGTTGTGACCGTAACGTTTGATCTTGAAACTCCACAGGAGCATTAACTTCCCAATCAGCAAATACAGCTAATTAGATAGAGGCTGCCGTCAGCACTCAGGGTGCTCTTGACAACACCAACTTGCATTTGCTTGGAAACTCTACCAAGATGCTTCAGAGAGTCTGTGTACCACGTGTACATGGAGTGCGTGAGGCTGCAGCCACTGTTTGAATACCTAAAGGGGCAGCTCCTTGCCTTCTGGCTGCATTTTTCACCCACCATCCTCATCTTTGGACACCCGGTGCGAAGGGGAGAGGGTAGGGCTGAAGATGTCCTGGTTGGGTTGCTCCTGGGCCTGGCCAAGCTGGCCATCCGCGAGTCAAGGCGTCAGACGGTGGAGGGCTCTACCCGAGCCGGCTGCCTGCCCCTTTACCGGGGATACGTCCGTGCCCGGGTGCGGTTAGAAAGGGAATACGCCCTGTCTACGGGCACCCTGGGGGAGTTCCGCGACCGCTGGGCTCCGCAGGATGTAGAATGTATCCTCAATAAGGATTGTATCATAATTGTATAATAGTTTACTATGGATATATGTTTGTATTGTATTATGGTGGTGGGCTCTGGCTTGTTTTATTGTAGTGTAAATATTATTTTTTAATAATTGAATACATTTTTTGATTAATTAAAAAAAAAAAAGGTGTTTCAGGGAAGTGTATCAATCAGAATTTCCCAAACATTATATAGCGTAGTGCTGTTCATTACAGCATAAGCAATTGATAATATACTTATTGTGGAGCGGAATGCAGTAGCATGCATTCCAGAACCTTTCCCCTCATCCTAGGAAGTCAGCTGGGATGAGTTGCGTTGTGTGTGTGCAAGATTAGTTTGTTCTCTCTGCAGTGTTGCTTTAGAGCATCGAAGTGATTGAGATAGATTGTCATCTCAGCGCCCATCACTGCTCACTCCAGAACAAGTCAATCGTCAGAGAGTGAGTTGGAGTGGTAGCACGCAAGGTAAGCCCCCCCGCTTGATTTTCATGCCTCGACCATCCCCCTCCTCACACCACGTTACTGTCACCATCAACTCACTGGTCAACTAGTTAACACGTCATTTCATCACCTTCCCTGAACCCATCAATCTATCTCCCTCCACCAAGGACTCCGTATTAATTTCAACCCACTATTATCCCGTTCCCCGCAGACATCCCCACCTCCTCTATTGATCAACTATCCACAAGGTTCTTTTATTAACCCAGTTCCCCGACTCATTTCTTCTCACTAACCAATGAAGGTGAATCAATGACTGAAAGGGTAAAGTGAGCAGAGCTAAATGTGAGACAGATATGCCGAGCAAATTTCCTCAAACGTTGAGGTTTATCGTTTATGGAGATTGGGATGTCTGAAAGCATTAAACCAGGTAGTCAAACTTGCAAGTGACAGATTTAAATTAAATACGCCACCCTTTATGTTAAAAAGTTCCCCTTCATGTTCCTATTAAACTTTTCCCCCCTCACCTTAAACTCATGTCCTCTGGTTCTTGATTAGAAACATAGAAGCATAGAAAATAGGTGCAGGAGTAGGCCATTCGGCCCTTCAAGCCTGCACCGCCATTCAATATGATCATGGCTGATCATCCAACTCAGTATCCTGTACCTGCCTTCTCTCCATATCCCCTGATCCCTTTAGCCACAAGGGCCACGTCTAACTCCCTCTTAAATATAGCCAATGAACTGGCCTCAACTACCTTCTGTGGCAGAGAATTCCAGAGATTCACCACTCTCTGTGTGAAAAATGTTTTCCTCATCTCGGTCCTAAAAGATTTCCCCCTTATCCTTAAACTGTGACCCCTTGTTCTGGACTTCCCCAACATCGGGAACAATCTTCCTGCATCTAGCCTGTCCAACCCCTTAAGAATTTTGTAAGTTTCTATTAGAAACTTACTCTGGGTAAAGTTTCTATAAGAAACTTTCTCCTACTCTGGGTAAAAGACCCTCTTCTTTTACCCTGTCTATTCCTCCCATGATCTTAAACATTGCTATTAGATTACCTCTCTTCCTCCTGCGCTCCAAGGAATAAAGTCCTAGCTGGCTTAACCACTCCCGATTTAAAAAATTCTTCTTTAATGCTGTGTTGTATTCTTATTAGTGTGCTGCAATGGCAACTTGAATTTTACTACACCAATTGGTGTATGTGACAATAAATGAACCTTTGAACCTTTACCTCAGGTTCCCGAGTCCCGGCAACATCCTCGTAAATCTTCTCTGCACCCTTTCCAGCTTAACAACATCTTTCCTGCAACAGGATGACCAAAACTGAACAAAATAAAGTATTTTGAGTAAATGCCGCCTCACCAATGTCTTGTACAATTGTAACATAACCTACCAACTTTGCTTAAGAAGGAACTGCAGATGCTGGAAAATCAAAGGTAGACTAAAATGCTGGAAAAACTCAGCGGGTGCAGCAGCATCTATGGAGCGAAGGAAATAGGCAACGTTTCGTCCCGAAACGTTGCCTATTTCCTTCGCTCCATAGATGCTGCTGCACCCGCTGAGTTTCTCCAGCATTTTAGTCCACCAACTTCTACACTCATTATCCTGACTGACGAATACCGATGAGTACGAAAAGCCTTCGTGACCACCCTATCTACCTGTGATTCCAATTTCAAGGAACGATGTACCTGCATTCCTCTGCAACCTCATAAAAGATTGAGGGGGGATCTTATAGAAACTTACAAAATTCTTAGGAGGTTGGACAGGCTAGATGCAAGAAGATTGTTCCCGATGTTGGGTTTAAGGATAAGGGGGAAGTCTTTTAGGACCGAGATGAGAATTTTTTTTTTCACACAGAGAGTGGTAAACCTGTGCAATTCCCTGCCACAGAAGGTAGTTGAGGCCAGTTCATTGGCTATATTTAAGAGGGAGTTAGACGTGGCCCTTGTGGCCTGGGGGATCAGGGGGTATGGAGAGAAGGCAGGTACAGGATACTGAGTAAGATGATCAGCCATCAGCATATTGAATGGCGGTGCAGGTTCGAAGGGCCGAATGGCCTACTCCTGCACCTATTTTCTATGTTTCTATATTTCTATTCCCCGTTCCTTTTGCTCTACAGTCAGCAAAGTGAGCTGAAGTAAAGCTTGGTTGAATGGACTGACAATTTCCCATTCAAAATATCCAATTGTCATTACTTATTTATTTGAAAGAAATGAACTCATCAGTTGTAGTATTAAAGCAATTTCAAACAAACATCCTAAACATGGGTCTATCAATATTGCATTCTCTCATCTCCAGGCTAAGAGGCAATATGGACTCCAAGTTGAATACACTAGATTATAATAAGGGTCACCTTGACCCAGAATCCGAATGATATGATCTATTTTTCCACTCTGCTGCAGGAAAACTAGAGGTTGCCGACCTCATGAGAACAGGATCACCCCCTGACTCCTTAAAACCGCTGCACCATCAGTAAGATTCAATTCCAAGGCAGTGAAGAAAGCCAAAGGTATGTTAGCATTCATAGCAAAAGCATTTGAGTATAGGAGCAGGGAGGTTCTACTGCAGTTGTACAGGGTCTTGGTAAGACCACACCTGGAGTATTGCGTCCAGTTTTGGTCTCCTAATCTGAGGAAAGACATTCTTGCCATAGAGGGAGTACAGAGAAGGTTCACCAGACTGATTCCTGGGATGTCAGGACTTTCATATGAAGAAAGACTGGATAGGCTCGGCTTGTACTCGCTAGAATTTAGAAGATTGAGGGGGGATCTTATAGAAACGTACAACATTTTTAAGGGGATGGACAGGCTAGATGCAGGAAGATTGTTCCCGATGTTGGGGAAGTCCAGAACAATGGGCCACAGTTTAAAGATAAGAGGGAAATCTTTTAGGACCGAGATGAGAAAAACATTTTTCACACAGAGAGTGGTGAATCTCTGGAATTCTCTGCCACAGAAGGTAGTTGAGGCCAGTTCATTGGCTATATTTAAGAGGGAGTTAGATGTGGCCCTTGTGCCTAAAGGGATCAGGGGGTATGGAGAGAAGGCAGGTACAGGATACTGAGTTGGATGATCAGCCATGATCATATTGAATGGCGGTGTAGGCTCGAAAGGCCGAATGGCCTACTCCTGCACCCATTTTCTATGTTTCTACATTTCTATGTCGCAGCCCTTATTTATTGGGTATAGTCTCAACAATACTCAAGAAGCTCAATGCTATCCAGGACAGAACTATTTATTTGATCGCCTTCCCAGCCATTGAGAAACTCTCTTGTTTATTGGCCTGCAGATACTTACTTGACTTCTACATGAAGAATGCCCGCTGAGGCAGAGCGATGAAAAGACAAAGCTGCCAATAAGGCCGTGCCCAGAATGAGCCTGGGTTGTAGAAATACAACGAGGAAGGAAAATAAACATTTGGTCCAGAACATATTTGAAATTGAAGATAGACACAAAATGCTGGAGTAACTCAACAGGACAGGCAGCATCGCTGGATAGAAGGAATGGGTGACGTTTTGGGTCTCGGCCCGGTTTGGGTCTGAAGAAGGGTCTCGACCCGAAACGTCACCCATTCCTTCTATCCAGAGATGCTGTCTGTCCCGCTGAGTTACTCCAGCATTTTGTGTCTAACTTTGGTGTAAACCTGTACCTGAAGTTCCTTCCTACACATATTTTAAATCAACTGCCTGCTCTCCCAGTAACCTATTTGAACCAGGTGAAGTGGGAATGAGGTGTGGACAGCTTGGGAAGACAATAGACAATAGACAATAGGTGCAGGAGTAGGCCATTCAGCCCTTCGAGCCAGCACCGCCATTCAATGTGATCATGGCTGATCATCCCCAATCAGTACCCCGTTCCTGCCTTCTCCCCATATCCCCTGACTCCGCTATTTTTAAGAGCCCTATCTAGCTCTCTCTTGAACGCATCCAGAGAACCTGCGTTCACTGTCCTCTGAGGCAGAGAATTCCACAGACTCACCACTCTCTGTGGGAAAAAGTGTTTCCTCGTCTCCGTTCTAAATGGCTTACCCCTTATTCTTAAACTGTGGCCCCTGGTTCTGGACTCCCCCAACATCGGGAACATGTTTCCTGCCTCTAGCGTGTCCAAGCCCTTAACAATCTTATAAGTTTCAATGAGATGCCCTCTCATCCTTATAAACTCCAGAGTGTACAAGCCTAGCTGCTCCATTCTCTCAGGATATGACAGTCCCGCCAACCTTGTGGAAGGTGGAATCTCGTGGGAATGCCGGGTGACGGGAGGCATAAGGAATGCAGGGTAAAGGGATGACCTGGACAGGGGCTCAGGAGACTGCCCAAAGCAGTCTGGGGAACCTCTACCAATCAGGAGTGATAGATTGACAACTAATAATATGGATATACTGATCAACTACTTCTCCGGGTTCCATTTCCTTTCATGGCTAAATATGTAATTTTCTACGTGACTAATTTTGCTGGCTTTGGAACACATTTATATAAATAGATCAACTCCCGCCAGCAGGCGTGCTTCCCTGCATTTCACGGAGCCAGCTTATTAATACTAATAAAGAGATAACTAATGGAGAAGAATCACAAGGAGAAGATTAAGTCAGGAAGCTTTCTTCATCACTTTATGCTGCAATTTGGATCGTTTACTCTTGTTTGTCTCTGCGTGCTGGAGGAAGGGGTGAGTGGAGGAGGGGGGGATGGTCGATGGGCCTTTAATTCTGCTTCGGATGAAACACTGAGCGCTCTATAATTTGTTACCAACAGACACCTTCATATATACTTCAAGCAGCCCGAGAAAATTAATGCTGCCTGTTGGGTATCAGCTTCAATCTAAAAATAGGCCCTGCAAATGTGGAATGTGCACCTTGTTTGGAGCGCGTCAGTACATTGTTATTACGCCCACGTACAAGACTTAATGGATTTCTTCTTTCAGCAATTAAAAAGCTATTTGTCACACGCCAAGATGTATGGCATGATATTGGCAGATATTATTCTTCTGTACCACCGGCTGTGGCAGAGACAGTAGGATGGAGTGGTCCAGTGCTCACTGATGCATGGGGGCAGACCCAACGTCAGCTAGAAGCAACAGGAATCCATGCGACGATTAGTGCCTGCGATCGCCACACACACACTGCTGGCTTCCATGAAATGGTGCGGAAACATATCTGCAGCCAGCAACGCAATTGGTGAAGTGCGGTTTTCCCACACAGGATACCCACCACCCGTGAGCCCAGTGGCCACAGGATAACGTAGACAGTGAAGAGTGTTTCTTTCGTACAAGATAGTGGATACCGCAACTAAAAGAGTCAAGAGTCAAGAGTGTCCCAGATAGAACAATGAAATTCTTTCTTGCAGCAGCACAACACAATATGTAAACATCAAAGATAGACATAAAATACTGGAGTCTCTCAGCGGGACATTTAGCATCTCTGGCTAGAAGGAATGGGTGAAGTTTTGGGTCGAGGCCCTTCTTCAGACTGGATCCGACCCGAGACGTCATCCATTCCTTCTCTCCAGAGAATCTGCCTGTCCCGCTGAGTTACTCCAGCATTTTGTGTCTATCTTCGGTGTAAACCAGCATCTGCAGTTCCTTCCCATACAGAATATGTAAACATAGTAAACTGTAAACAATATAATAAACAAGAAAGCAAATAGTACTTGAAATGCTCAGTAGATCACGAAGCATTCTGCGGCAAGAGAAACAAACTTAACATTCAGTCCAAAGAATCTTCATCAGAACCAGTGTGCCTCCTACTGGATAATTGGGAGCAGGGAAGGGAGCTTCAGAAACGATGATGGAAATCGGGAAGCATGTTTCATACAGGATAACACTTGCACTAAACATAATTCACGTCATTCCCCTTATTGTGTATCTGTACACTGTGAGTGGCTCGATTGTTATCATGTATACACTGTGAATGGCTCGAGTGTAATCATGTATTGTCTTCCGGCTGACTAGTCAGCACGCAACAAAAGCTTTTCACTGTACCTCAGTACACGTGACAATAAACTCAGCTGTGAAAAATATACATCTTCTAGATGCGCTGGGACGCACCCCCAGTGATGTGACCTGGGGTCATCGGGTGTTTCGGGTCTCACAACATCAGACACCCTCGCCCAGGCGACCCAGCCGGGGTTGATCAGGCCCCGACTTGCGTCCCAGCAGCAACTGCCCACGGATCAGCCATCTTAGTAACCACTCTCCAGGGGTTGGGAGACTCTAGTGCATGGAGGGACTGGGCTCTGTGGGGTGAGTCCTGGCTGGGATCCTCCTGCATCTCACCAGGTTCAAGGCCTGTGCGCTGCACCTGTTTCTCCTTCTCCGAGCATTTCATTCTCACCTGATGGATTTTTAGGCCATAGTGGTTCATTAAGCTAAAGTAAATAAGACGTATCTCAAAGCGAAGTCCAGACAGTATAATGGATGCCAGAGAATCTGTTACCAGAAAGTGAGGCATTAGAATGATCATGAATCATGTAAAATCCTTCTGCTGAATTGTCCACAGCAGGTCTTGCACACGCTTTTGTTCCTTCCATGAAGTGCCCAAACCTTCATGTGATGAGGCCCACGTTTGGGTTAGAGCATAAGACAGTGGGTTGAATCTGTTGTCAGTGCTTCTGCTAGATGAACATGTCAGTGCAAGGAAGCCTCTGGGCATACACAGTGACGTCACACTACGTATACCAGCCATTGCTGGAAGGACAATAAATAAATCATCCTCCATGGAAACACATTCCCTCAGAGATCTTCATCCATTTCTTTCACAGTTGATGTTCTCATGGCCACCTCTCCTGTAAACATCTCTCTCCGATGATGCCTTCTCCATCTCCCAAAATTGTTAGCCAAAATCACTTCTCCGTATCCCACCTACCGGGCCTTGACCCACTTTCCAACACATAACCAATAGCAACCAGGCTTTCAGTGTCTCTTCAAACCCAACCCCACTGATCAGAGCTTGATCTTTTCTCCAACACATGCCCTGTGTCAACCAGTTCTCAATCCTCTCTCTACGACTTTCACACAAATCCCTCCTGTATCTTTATCCTATCTCCGGCTCACAACTGTCCTCCATCAGTCCTTATATCCGTTGTCAACTTGTCCAACCCTTCCTCCCCAAACTCCGCTCACTACAATGGCAGGAGATCACAGAGGAGATTTGACGCGATGTAATGGAATTTTTGATGCTGGTAGTTGTGAGCCACGTTTGGTGCACCGATCCTAGTTTAGATACTCCTGCTCTGGAATATCCCATCAAACTGTCTCATTGCAATCCGAGTAAAGCTCCCTTTACACGGACTCATCAAACACTGCCTGAGTTAATGCAAAGCTTCCTTGAAATTGTCCACATCCAAACACTACCAGGCAGAGGTTGCACTGGTTATGTCGGTAAATTCTGTTCTAACCAAGACTCACAGCTCTGTCCACTTTAACACAACTTTTGAATTTTGTCTTCAATGTGTAGAACAGTTCAATGTTACTTCCTTCTCCTGGCCAGTTTTCAATAAGATTGTCAATTGTGTGCCAATATAGACTGCCTCTATAAACTAGGGTATTGTTTGATTCACCTCTATCCCATTTAGGACATTGGACTTTGTCTCAGGAAATGATGCACTACAACACTGAGAGCTATATTCTGCACTCTATATATATCCCTTTGCTCTATCTATTGTACTTAACTTTGAACTGATTGTATCTATATTTGGTTCATCTGACAGCATGCAAAACAAAGCATGCAAAACAAAGCATGTCACAATAATAAACGTAAACCTATATCATAGTCTCATAAATTAGGGCAAAGTCATTATCGATTAAGACTATATCAGTTGCAGAGGAGATTATTTCTCAACATTTTGAAGCTGTGTCCGTAACAAGTGTACGGCACGTATCTAACCCACTGCCTCTCCTGGCATCAGCTTTAGTATTCTTACAGAATGCCGAATAGCAGCTAGGCAGAGAATTATCAGTTATACTGGCAACTGTATAGAGCTGGGAGTGATTTGTGTAAAATGAGCATCATTTAATCCAGATATTACAATAGGTAAATGGTGCTGCATAAGATTTATTATTGTGAATATTCTGCATGAAAAATGACTTTCAAGTTCACGTATCGGGAAGTTGTGCAAAATTCTGTTGCTTAAGCAAGTGCCGCTGAAAAGGTCATGTTTTACCAAGCTCATATCAGATGCAGCATCTTTCAAGAGTGTCTGTGAGACTTGGCATTTAAGGCAGCGATGTTCCTAGTTAATGGGCCAGCACAGCAGTCAGTCCGTGACTTGTGCTTGCCGGGCTGCCGTCAACTTTGTCACAGTGTTTGTCACACAGATAAGATCGAATGGATAAGCACTTTTCATTACACGATTTGGTTTAGAACAAATTTGGTGGGCCAGGATTTACTGTCAATGTCTGAGTGACACTAAAAGGGACTCTCTATTTTACTTATGCATTAACGATCTTGCAGCCTGAGATGAGGAATGGGATGCACAGTTCAATGGCAAGATCCGACAATGTTTACTTTATAAACACAGAACAGCACAGCCCAGGAAAATGTCTAAAAGCTTCTTAAATGCCACGATCGTATATCCGCCTCCTCCACTCGTCACTCAGTGTAAAAAATATACCTCGCACATCTCCTTGAAAGTTTGCTCCTCTCACCTTAAGTTATAAAAATGTCTTTCTTTTTTTTCTGGCTCCCTATGCTGCTGCATTTGTATGGCAATTTTGTCTTAGAAAGTTAAGTCTTTCAATTTCAAATATAAATGCTCTCTGAGGATCATAATAATTGTTTATTACCTGACTGGATAAAGAAATACGCTGCTGGTTATTGTGTTCACTCAGGCAATTGCAATACATTATGCCAATTGTGGAGGTTAACTCCTTCAAGTTTTGAATGTTTCAGAGATGTTTTAAAATACCAAATATTAAATGCTAAGATTACTGTTTTTCTTCCTTTCTTTGTCCTGCATTTCTCTTTTAATCCATTCCTTCTTTCCCTTTCTCCGTCATAGAAACATAGAAAATAGGTGCAGGAGTAGGCCATTCGGCACTTCGAGCCTGCACCGCCATTCAATATGATCATGGCTGATCATCCAACTCAGTATCCCTTCACACCCCCTGATCCTTTTAGCCACAAGGGCTACATCTAACTAATATAGCCAATGAACTGGCCTCCACTACCTTCTGTGGCAGAGAATTCCACAGTGGTAGTGCCTGACTTCCCGTTGAGTTCACTCCCTGTAATTCCCCCATCTCAATCCTTCTGCTGCATGCTTCCCAGCGTTTAACATTCGGCAATGGACAGTAAACTGAGTTGGAGATGGTAAACTGCACCACGTCCCATTTAAGATCCCTAGTGGCTTAAAGAGTGGGTGCAGTTCTGCAGAGGAGAATATCGTGGTGTAGTTATGTCATCTGGTGAGGTGGAAATCCTACACCTCTACACAAGATCCATCCAATCTGATCTGAAAGAGTCAGAGGATCCCATTAACTATTGACGAAAACAGCTATCCAATGCTCGTCTCTGGTCGGTGGTTGGGGCTGGAACTGGAGGTAGCAAGATGGGTGGAGATGGAAATAGTCCACTGAAGGCTCCACAGGTGACATCCTTCTAACAAAATCCCGAGAATGACATGTCGATCACCACTGAAGGTCTTAAATGGTGAATTTTGGGTTATTCTTTGAGGTGATTTCTAAGCATTTATTGTCAGGAAAGCTCTTGAGGTTGCTTCTGAATATCACCCATGATGGATAATCGATCATCTCTTCTGTCTGCCTATTTGCTGAGAGCTGTTGGAAGGCCACTTTTGGCCTTGCTATTATTCTCAGTGAGAATCCTACCTAAACCCCCTAAAACCCCCTGCCCTCTCGCGCCCCCCCCCCCCCCCCCCCTCCCCCCCCCCCCCCCTCCCCTCCCCAATCCACGAGACAACTGCTGGCCATCATATTTGATGGGGTGAGGGAGTTTCTAACCTGGGTCAGGATCCGTTACCGATACTGCTCCTAAACTTGCCATTTCTGCACATGCTTATTCCAACCATTATTTCCCTTTCTTTTAGCAGCAGGCTGTTCAGCAATTCTTTGCCTTTTATGCAGCACCGCAACTTTATTCAACACACGATTCTCTTTTCATACATAACATTTATCCTTGTGTTTGGATACAAAGTAGAGGATTTACACAGATTAATACTGTACAGGGAATCAGAGGGAATAATCTAAATAAATTATGTTCCTAAACCACTTGTTTTCTAGCAGGTAATCTTTTTCTCCACATCCCCCTCCCTCTCTCTCATAAGCATTTTCATCACTATTCTTTCCAATTATAACAGTGGCCATGCTCTCGATGTCCTTCAACACAGTGAGGTCATGTAAGGCTAATATAAAGGCTTTATGAAGCAATCAATTGATTACTTGAATAATCACCAGTTTTATTTTTACAGTAGTCAGTGAGTCTCTGTATTTTTCATGCCTGTTCCCAATGACTCTCTATACCACCTTCTCTAATCCTCACTCTATTGAAATCAAATCTCAAAATATTTATTCCTGTTTCAATTGCTCGCAGTGAACTGAAACCAGCAGTTCACCCGCACCTCCCTGGCCTTTCTTGTTGTTATAGAATTCAGAGGCATTTGAAGTCCAAACTTAGTGGTTGCGGGGGCCTTCTCATTAGAAACATAGAAACATAGACATAGAAAATAGGTGCAGGAGGAGGCCATTCGGCCCTTCGAGCCAGCACCGCCATTCATTGTGAACATGGCTGGTCGTCCCCAATCAATAACCCGTGCCTGCCTTCTCCCCATGTTCCTTGATTCCACTAGCCCCTAGAACTCTATCTAACTCTCTCTTAAATCCATCCAGTGATTTGGCCTCCACTGCCCTCTGTGACAGGGAATTCCACAAATTCACAACTCTCTGGGTGAAAACGTTTTTTCTCACCTCAGTCTTAAATGGCCTCCCATTTATTCAGGCTGTGGCCCCTGGTTCTGGACTCGCCCTACATTGGGAAATTTTTTCCTGTATCTAGTGTCACCTAATTCATTCATCTTCAAGAGAGAGTTAGATTTAGCTCTTAGGGCTGAAGGAATCAAGGGATATGGGGAAAAGCAGGAACGGAGTACTGATTTTAGATAATCATCCATGAACATATTGAATGGCAGTGCTGGCTCGAAGGGCTGAATGGCCTCGTCCTGCATCTATTTTTCTATGTTTCTATGTTCTATGTTTCATAAGTTCATAAGTGATCTGAGCAGAATTAGGCCATTCAGCCTAATATAAATAGAGAATATTGATTTCTTTAACTTCAAGTAACCCCGGCATTCCCTCTCTCCCTATCCCTTCCCCACCCAAATCGCACCAGTTTTTCGTTTTTACCCAACAAAAAGCTAACAATAGCCAGTTTTCTTTATCATTGTTACTTTTTTTGCAAATCTTTCACTCATTGTTCTTTATGTCTCTACATAATTGTTTATATGTCTCGTTTCCCTTATCCCTAACTAGTCTAAAGAAGGATCTTGACCCGAAACGTCACCCATTCCATCTCTCCAGAGATGCTGCCTGTCCAGCTGACTTACTCCAAAACTGAGTTTTTGTGTCTATCTTCAAAATAAATAGAAATCTTTCCTTTTCCTTTCCTTATTGAGAGTTGCTACTGCCCTGGTCTATTGGTCTGTAACGATGCATAATGCTTGGCTGTGCCTTTTCAGTTTTTAGCCCTGGTGTTCCTTTTTGTTATTGGTCGTGGCTTGTGTCGGCATGCTGTGTTACTGGGCATTAGTGGGAGCCATGTTTTTCTGGGCCTTGTTTACAGGCTGTATCACTTGGCTTTTACAAAGCCCTTTTAAAAAAACTGCTTATCCGTATAAATTCACTGTTTTCTGGCATGAACGGCTTTCTCATATGATTGGCAGGTCAATATTGATTACGTGATATTTTTAGCTATAAAATCAAATAAAACAGTGGCAATTATAGAGATACAGCCATTATCATGCTGCAATAGTAAGTAATTGCATTAAAATCCAACGGTATCATGGAACGTTAATAAGAGTCAGTATGAAGAAAACTGGTAGGTGGTATCCTAATTGTACAGTGAGTGAGAGAAGTGGTGAGGTTCACTCGGCAGAAGTCTCTAGTAATCTACTTGATAATTCATTCTCGGCTCCACTGCGTAAAACAACAGGTACAGGCTCCATATGCATCTTGGATCTGTAATTCATATGGCTTGTTTTTCAAATCATCACAGACAACACGAGGAAAGTACGTTTGAACTAAATCACTTGGGCCGTATGTGGAGGTTATACGCAATCTTTAACGCGTGGAGTCCCAGGATCTTATTTCCTTTCAGTTTAACTAATGGGGCGGGAGATTGCAACCTTCACGTGGTCCACCCTGTTTCGACTAATGCAATCAACCCGACGTGCACAAACAAATAGATCAAATAGAACAAGTTGACCTATAACTTTAGGCTGTGCTTGTGTCATACGCAAGAAGAAGAAGTTTATCTAATTATCAGAAGAAAAGTAAAAAGAACAGTCATACTGTGCCTTTTAAAACCCCCAAAAGCGTTTTACAGCCAATTAAGTAGATTTTCTAGAGCAGCCACTGAAGACATGATGGAAACATGGTGGCAAGTTTTCACACCGTGAGTTCCCATGAAGTGTCATGAAATAATTACAGAAAAATCTGTTGTAATGAAAATAATTGAAAGATAAGTATCAGCTAAGATACTTCTTCTGAATCGTGCTTGGACAGTAATCATCTAAAAGATGTGAACTCTGACATTACCTCAGTATTGCATTAGTGGGGCATTAGTTTAGATTTTCAGTTGGAACAAATGGGGTACAATTTGAACCATTGACTTCTGAGTTAGATGAAGTGTTCTGCTATCTTGAGCGTGGTGGACAGCATTGATACATTTATTTCAAGTGGGAACCCAACGACTTTATGAAGTTGTGTAGGAAGGAACTGCAGATGCTGGTTTACACCACAGATAGACACAAAGTGCTGGAGTAACTCAGCGGGACAGGCAGCAACTCTGAAGAGAAGGAATGGGTGACGTTTCCTGTGGAGACCTGAAGAAAGGTCGAGAACTGAAGAAGGGTCTCGACCCAAAACGCCACCCATTTCTTCTCTCCAGAGATGCTGACTAACGAACTGAGTTACTCCAGCTTTTGCGTCTGTATTTGGCTGTATGAAACTACTGTGATGGAGACAGCCAACGTCTAGGTAATGTGATGCAGGAATACTGGACTGTCTTGCACGAGATACATTAAAGCAAGGCCTCAACTGTACATATGGTGGATGTAAATAATCCCACTGCACCATTTGAAGAAGAGCTTGTAAAGGCCAGTTATCTCACCTAGACGTCACTGCTCCTTGTGGGAGCTTGTTATGCGTAAAATTGCCTGATCATTTCCCACTCCGCAAAACTGATTTCTCACGATAAGCCGGTGGAGCTGGGGTTGAGCAGACAACCCTCTAACTCCGAGGCAAGGCTGCTGCCCACTGAACCGCAGCTGTTGTTTGAACTTGCTTTGTTTGAAAGAGGTTTGACTTAATGTTCACGAGATTAATTGAACAACTGTCCAATTCAATTCATTTTGTTCCAACTGAAATCAGATTTTACAGGGTTATTTCTGAGCTCTTTTCCAACAGAACCTGATAAATGTCTCCAAGATTTCAAGACACATGTCACTGGCATCTGTTTGCTGGACTGTGAAAGGCAATGAAGTCAACGAGGACTTGCTGCTGTCTAATTACGGCACCTTGTTCTTCTATAAACTTATTATTTCTTTAAGGGAGACAACTGGTGCTGGTAATTGATGCAAATGCAAAAGGATTTTACAGATAAATAATGTTAATTTTAAACCAAATAGTTTTTAAAAAAATGTTGAGGTACTGAGACTAGATTTCAAGTTCTGCCTTCCAGTGGCAGCTTCCAAAGTCTGCTATTCCAAGTGTTGAAAGATTTGATTAAATCCAATTGCAATGGTTTCTTTCAATGCTATAATTAAAAAGGAACAACTGCATTGAGCAGAGCCAAGGAGGCAGCAGACGTTGAACATGTTTTAATAAAACTGCAAAGCGTAAGATGTTTCCTTTCCTTCCTAGATTTACAGGATTGTTGGTCTTGTCGACACAGAAAGCACTGGGGATTTTACTTCGGAGTCACGTGAGTGACTACGTGAAGAACCCCGCCAGGATGCATGCGTGTCATATCGCTACACGCATTGCGAAATGTCAGGCGGGGTGGAACGACGTTCCCCCGCAGCGGCAGTTTTTAAAAAGCCGGAACCAGCAGGTAAGAGTTACTCTGCGGTCTTTTTGTGTGTTTCCTATACCAACTTATAGGTATGTTGCAAAGCCTACCTGAAGCGTCTTTGAAAATCTGCCGCTACGGGTGTGCGCGATTTTGGCGCCGTTTAGAGGGGGCGGGTTTAAAACGCGATTTTCTCTAGGCTGTTCAAATCGAAGATGTTCAGCCTAGTTAATTATTAACGAAAAATCGCTGGAAGACCCCGTCGCAAAAGCTATTATTAGGTTTAAAGGCCTTGAATAATAGTTATAGTAGTTTAAAAATCAATCTCTAAACCCGCGACCGCCAGTAACCGCAGGGTCTCATAAAGCAGATAGCAGAAGGAAGGTTGTATATTTTTACATTAAAAAGGGCTTCTAAAGATCCCGTTATACAAAGTTTACTATTGCGAGTAGCTCATTTTGGCCCCATTATATCGCGCAGTATTTTTCTGGGCATTTGGGGCACAAATCTACCGCAATGTGAACGTTCTAAACCAGAGCGTTCCACAGGGACCCACTGGAAAGCTGATTTAAATGGGCATTTATTTACAGCAATTAAACACTAAATTCCTTCAATTTGGCCTATAAATTAATGTAAATGAGATTTAAAAATCATGTTTTATTGTGAATTATTTGTGAATATTATTTGGACATTTAGGCTATTTAAAAATGTTAATCATTTATTAAGAAATGGATAGATGTTTAGATCTAGTAATTGAAGTCTGAAATTAGCTACAATTAGGTAACTAACTAATTATATGCTTTAATTTCAGGTCATCCAAGTAAGATTATTTTATATTTGTTTCAGAATGCTTCAATCTATGATAACTGAAAATTTCATTCAGTTCTCTTAATTTTTAAGAAAGTTATGGGCTTTTGACTGTTCACGATCACAACTTTTTTGTTATGTCCATAGAAAATCAATAGGGAACAAGATGCTCATTTCCGAGTATGAAAATGGCCATAACTTTTTAAATACTTGAGATATGAAAGTGAATTAGGTGTCAAATTAAACTTATTTTTATGCTTTATCTGATGGGATAAATTACAGACTTGATTTTTAAAATCTCAAAATTTTGTAACATTGCTACAACTTACAGGTGGGAAGCATGGACAAGTCTAAGAAAGCAACAAGGGCTGCGACAAAGCTGGTGGGGGAGGACCGCGGAGTAGCGGGCAGCCAGCAGCGGCCAGCGGCACTTGAATCACCGATAATGGGATCAGCTGTGCCCGATGTCACCTCCGCACCGGCCAGATCCACTCCGCGGCCGGGCGGTAAGGCAAGACAGAAAACTAACAAAGTCGTGGACTCAGATGAGTCCGACTTTGAGCAACCGCGAGCGGCCAGCGACCGTGAGCGCTGGAGCCGGATGGAGCGGTGTGTGGAGCATTTGCTCCAACGTGACAGGCTCCAGGAGATGGAGTCGAGTCACTGTGGGCTCTATGGAAAACCAACAGCACCACCTCTTGTAGGGCTGCACAGTGTTTCTCCCTCATCAGAAGGGAGCACTGGAGGTCAGTACTGGGCTGATCCTGAAGAGGGGTTCGCAGAAGAAAAATCAAGTGTGCAGGGGGTGCAGGAACGAGAAAATCTGCTGGACATGGTGTCCAACTTCATACAGCCAGACCAGACTGGCCAAAACCTGGAGCAAAAGCTTGCTGCCAGTATAGACTATATGTCCTTTAACCAGCTACAAGAACAGGCTGTATTGGACACCACGTCAAGACACCTGGCACCGGGTAACTGTATATCCCTGAATGTTCCAGTAGTCAATACTTGTATATGGAAACATATTGGAATAGGAGTTAGAGGCATGGATATCAAACTCCAAAAGGTATTAAAACTCCTAACAGCAGGGATAACAGCATTCACCCGCACAGCGGATGAGAAGGACATGTCCCAGGACCAACAGGATGCACTGGCACTGCTTTGCAACACTCAATATGAGATAAACAGCATCAGGAAGAATGCCATCCGACCCACTTTAAATCCGAAATTCGCGGGTCTGTGCAAACCTGGGAACATAAAACCACCAATACTACTATTTGGAGGTAACCTATCGAAGCAAGTCAAGGAGCTCGATGAGGAAGCAAAAACCCTGGGACTCATAAAAGGGACTTCATCAAAAACCCACTACAGCCACAGACAGCATCCCTACGCACCCACCAGTAGAACAAGACCGACTGGTGAAAGCTCGAAGGTCCGGTACACCAAACATGAGTCTTTTTTAGGCCATGGCCAAGGCCGGCCTTCTTGGAAGATACGCGAACCTCCAACATCAACCAAACCACAAACCCAGACACCACCGCCTCAACATCAACGAAGGATTTACAAAAAGAAGTAAACCTGCCACTGGTAACTATGGAGGTAGGTGGGTCTGGTTCCCTACAAAATACAGGGAGCATGGAGGTTGGGGGGAGATTATACTCCTTTCTGGATGCATGGAGCATGTTAACTACCGATACTTATATTTTAAGCAGTATCCAGGGATATACAATAGAATTTATACACAAGTACAGCCCTCCAGTTCAACATATACCGAACCGAATGTTCGTACTTTCTGGTGAAGAGAAATCAGAAGCGCATGCTGAACTGGAGAGGCTTTACGCAAAAGGTGTAATTGAAAAATCCCAACACGAACCGCTAGAATTCGTGTCCAATATATTTACCAAAAACAAAAAAGATGGTGGTTGTCGCATCATCATAGATCTGACCAAATTGAATACATTTGTACAATATATTCATTTTAAAATGGAAACCTTTGTTACTGCTAAACAATTGATTTCCAAAGGTTACTTCATGGCTAGCATCGATTTAAAAGATGCTTACTATTCAGTGCCTATACGAGGTGACCACAGATGTTTCTTAAAATTCAACTGGATGGGACAGCTCTGGCAGTATAGGGCGCTGCCAAATGGGTTAACATCAGCCCCCAGACTGTTCACAAAAATTTTGAAACCAGCCCTAGCGTTTCTACGGAAACGAAAACACATGGTCATGGCATATCTAGATGACATACTTATTGTGGGCAAAACTTTGGAATTGGCCAAACAAACTGTAACAGCCACAAAACAGTTATTTGAAAAACTGGGGTTTATTATCCATCCAGTTAAATCTAAATTGACGCCTTCCACTACAATGGACTATTTGGGGTTCACCATTGACTCAGTTCACATGTCGGTGACTTTGCCAAAGGGAAAGGCTATAGACTTAATAGAGGCTTGCAATAACCTCATTCACATCAGTGAACCATCCATCAGATTGGTAGCAAAAGTAATTGGCAAAATGGTGGCTGCCTTTCCAGCCACACAATTTGGACCTTTACATTACCAAAATTTACAGAGAGCAAAAATACAAGCACTCAAAATCAATGCTGGTCATTTTGACAGACCAATGAAGCTACCAATCAAAGCTATAATGGAACTAAAATGGTGGATAGATAACATTTGGCTTTGTTTCAATCCAATCATTATCAGGAACCCTTCAATGGTGCTACAAACTGATGCCAGTGCACTTGGTTGGGGTGCCACCAATTCCATCTCCAGCTGTGGAGGAAGATGGACTGCTCAGGAGGCATCATTATTACTAACACTGGGCATAAACTACCTGGAAATGTTGGGTGCATTCTATGGCCTAAAGTCATATTGTACTGGGTCATATCACCAGCATGTTAGACTACAGATTGACAATACCACCGTGGTAGCATATATCAACCATATGGGTGGAAACAAATCGACATCATGTGACAATCTGGCTAATACAATTTGGCAGTGGTGTATCCAGAGAGATATTTGGATATCAGCTACTTACCTACCAGGTAAACTAAATTTAGTGGCAGACACCAGGTCACGCAAATTTAATGAAAACACCGAATGGATGTTGAATAAAAAAGTATTTGCTGATATTACAGCACAATATGGAACACCAGATATCAATCTATTCGCATCCAGGCTTAATCACCAGTTATTAAATTATGTTTCGTGGGAACCAGACCCTGGGGCAGTGGCGACAGATGCAGTTTCGCTGCATTGGGGGAAATTGTTTATTTATGCATTCCCTCCTTTCTGCCTCATCAGTCGGGTATTAAGGAAAATACAGCAGGACTCTGCGTCTGGTATTTTGGTAGTACCCGATTGGCCTACTCAACCATGGTTCCCAGTGATAATGAACATGGTATTAGAACCATGTATCACCATCCCGAATAGACCAGACTTGTTGGTTCATCCCGTAACAAGGGATAGCCACCCATGCCATAACTATTTGAATTTATTAATTTGTAGAGTTTAAAAATACATCTACTACAGCTGGGACTGACGGACCGAACAGTGAACATGATTTCGGCGGCCCAAAGACAGTCCACCAAAAAACAGTATCTGGTCTATATCAGGAAGTGGGAGATGTATTGTAACAAAAACAGCATCACCTACAGAGATATGAACATCCCGTCTGTTCTGGAATACCTGGCAGGCCTCCATTATGATGAGGGGCTCAGTTATAGTGCCATTAACTGCGCCAGAAGTGCCTTATCAACTTATCTATGGCAAGGAACAGAGCGTCACTCTGTTGGGACTCACTCACTGGTAACAAAACTTATGAGGGGAATTTTTAATACCAATCCCCCAAGAACCAGGTACTCCCAAATATGGGATGTGAGTATTGTCCTGAAGATGCTCAGGAATTGGTCTCCAGCAACAGCTCTGTCCCTACATAGACTGACATTAAAAACAGTCATGCTAATGGCATTGGTCACGGCACAAAGGGTACAGTCATTACATAAATTAAGACTGGACAACATGACTTCTTCATCTGAA
This sequence comes from Amblyraja radiata, assembly GCF_010909765.2. Lineage (NCBI taxonomy): Eukaryota > Metazoa > Chordata > Chondrichthyes > Rajiformes > Rajidae > Amblyraja > Amblyraja radiata. Next base: position 24,278,969 of record NC_045986.1, read on the forward strand.
AATATTACGTTTCATATTTATGAATTAGTAAAGCAGAACAGACGGATCAGCGGGCCTCAATATAGAATTTAGGTCTTACCCAACAGATGATCGTCTCTGTATAGTAAGACATCTGTCGTTATACATGGAGAAAACGAAAATCATCAGAGGCAATGAGAAGGCACTTTTAGTCAGCCATAAGCAACCACACAAAAGAGTGACGGTCCAGACCATCTCAAGATGGCTGAAACAGGTTCTAACACAGGCTGGGGTGGATACTAATATTTTAAAATCTCATTCCACCAGGGCTGCAGCTACATCGGCAGCTATGCAGTTGGATGTACCAATGGACCAAATCCTCAAGGCAGCAGGATGGTCAGGGGAAAAAACATTCCAACTATTTTATCATAAACCAGTCATGAAACCTGGAACGTTTGCAGAAACAATTTTAAGTCCTGTAATTTAATTTACCCCATAAATAGGGGTTATAATTTGTGTTAATAAATTTCATGGATTTTAATGTCGGATTCATGTCTAAATTATGTTGACACAATTCCTCCTACAGTCATTAAGGCAGATGTGATGCATGGACTCGTTTCCACGGCATGAAATCACAGAGCTTTGAAATCTTCACGTAGTCACTCACGTGACTCCGAAATAAAATAGTAAGATTATATGAGAACTTACCAGTTCGAAGTTTGATCATTATTTTATGAGGAGTACGTTGAGGGAATACGTGCCCTCCGCTCCCACCCATGATCATATACTCAACTGGTATTTCTTTCTCTAATCTTACTATAAGTCATTACAGTTATCTGTGATTTCACACCGCTGCTTTGAAGAATGACACGCATGCGTCCTGGCGGGGTTCTTCACGTATTCCCTCAACGTACTCCTCATAAAATAATGATCAAACTTCGAACTGGTAAGTTCTCGTTTAATCTTACTATTAAAAGCTCCAGTTTGATTTCAACTATTTGCGTGCATGGTCAAACCAGGGTGAAGGAGAAGCAATGAGCAGAAGCCGGGAAGCTTGGCATGTGGCTCCCTGTGGTATGGTGGTGAGGTTTAATCCCTGGTTTCAGGATGCAGCTGGGGTCTTCATTTTTATGCCCAATAACCTTATTATACCCTTCCTGCAATGGTACGTCATGTTTCTATTTATAAATCTATGGGATACTTATGCCGTTTTTAACAGAATTCTCAATGTGTCCTACCATCATCAAAGCTTGTGTACATCGATCTCTAGTTAACATTGGCTCTTTAATTTCTTTCAAAGTGCACTATTCCAGTTGTTGCTGTGTTAAGTCTATTCTACCAAGTGAAGGTCCGTTTCACCTGCCTCTCTCGTCCTAATTTCTGCCACCATCTTCCACACTGTTGACAACATTCCAAGCTCAAAGGCATCTGTGCACTTTGATAGTAGCCTATGTAAATACGGGTCATTAATATATATCTTGAAACATAGAAAAACATAGAAACATAGAAAATAGGTGCAGGAGGAGGCCATTCGGCCCTTCGAGCCAGCACCACCATTCATTGTGATCATGGCTGATCGTCCCCAATCAATAACGCGTGCCTGCCTTCTCCCCATATCTCTTGATTCCACTAGCCCCCAGAGCTTTATCTAAATCCATCCAGTGATTTGGCCTCCACTACTCTCTGTGGCTGGGAATTCCACAAATTCACAACTCTCTGGGTGAAAAAGTTTTTTCTCACCTCTGTCTTAAATGGCCTCCCCTTTATTCTAAGACTAATGTGGCCCCTGGTTCTGGATTCGCCCAACATTGGGAACATATTTCCTGCATCTAGCTTGTCCAGTCCTTTTATAATTTTATATGTTTCTATGAGACCTCCCCCTCATCCTTCTAAACTCCAGTGAATACAAGCCTAGTCTTTTCAATCTTTCCTCATATGGAAGTCACGCCATCCCAGGGATCAATCTTGTGAACCTACGCTGCGCTGCCTCATTCCCAAGGGTGTCCTTCCTCAAATTAGGAGACCAAAACTGTATGCAATACTCCAGATGTGGTCTTACCAGAGCCCTATACAACTGCAGAAGAACCTCTCTACTCCTATACTGAAATCCTCTTGTTATGAAGGCCAACATTCCATTAGCTTTCTTCACTGCCTGCTGTACCTGCACAACTTTCAGTAACCGGTGTACAATGACACCCAGGTCTCGCTGTACCTCCCCCTTACCTAACCTAACCCCATTGAGATAATAATCTAGCCCCTTGTTTTTGCCACCAAAGTGGATAACATCACATTTATCTATATGACCAATATTTTTTTATTTTGATTGCTGGAGAACCTCAATGAAGTTTGGAAAAGAACCCTTCACTTTATTCTCCATTTCTAAACATACTCCTTTAAAGTTAATCCTTTTATGAAATGCATTTGAGTTTGGGGTGATTCTTGTTTTCAAAAAAACAAGTAAAATAAAATAAAGTAGGATCTCACATAATATTCACAGATGGTTTTCAAAAGATTATTTGCCTAATTAATGATATGGCAAATATATAAAGCAGATGGTTTTGCTTTGAGAGACTGCATAGTCGCAGATGGGCCTACTTTACAGCGAGAGGATAAGACATCAGGAGGAAGCCTGGATTCCAAAAAAAATAGAGTTTAGAAGTTCTAAAAAAAGCAGCAGTGATTATTTCATCATAGGAATTTTGAGAGTCCAGTGGTGTTGGGATTACTGTGGAATAGCAGAGATTAAAGGAATGCTCCACAATGGCATATGAAATGACAATGGGAGATTGTTTGCATCAGGTGAGAAGATTGGTCATCAGAGGGCAGAGATTTGATGTGTTCGAGGAGATTCGGGGAAATGTTTAGACTCAGTGATCTGTTATGATCTCCAAAAGACTTCCTGCAAGGCCAATGGAAGCAGATTCAATAATAACGTTTGACAATTGGACACACACAAGAAAAGGAAGAAATTTGCAGGGCGAGACTTTGGAAAATTGGGACTAATTGGATAGTCCCATTTAAGCAACACCGTAAGCCTTGTGGCCATCTTCTGTGCTGTACAATGCGATGCAGGAAATTTGATCTCACAATGCCAAACATTTACATTTAGCACTCAACAATGTCAGTGCAGTGAATGAGGGAGACAAGTGCTGACTCATAGTGTCGGAGTGACATTCACCGTGACAGTAGAAAGCAGATTCAACACCTACATTTAGAAATGATTCCAACCTAACGATGGACTGAAATGAATAATATTAAATGTCATGCTAATTAAGCTCATCAAATTCTAATTATGTGCCTACTGATTAATTAGTTTTGTGCAAGGCTGACATTTACGGTCAATGATATGAAACAATATATAAATACAGTCTTTGTCACAAACCCTGCCAAAGGTAAAGGCATTTGTTGCAGCTTTTTCTTTGGTTATTTATCCAGTGGTTTTATAAATATTGCTCGAACTTATATTCAAACACAGTCAATTTATCAACCAATAGAGCAGGAATGAGAGCATTGATTAGTAAAATTGATAAAAACGTTGCAGAATTTTAAAGATATCAGTAAACTGCCTTGGGCACTCAAGTGCCACTTGATCGATGCGAGATATTTTTGTTCAAAAGTTGCTGACTGATTTCAGAGAGATACAGTATTAGAAACCCACTCCGAAACACTGTCCATTGGTTAAACCCAGAAATAAGCATATGGCAGCTGACACAGCCAGCCAAGAGTTCAACCTTAATCACGAATCATTTAACTCTCCCCTTCACTAGTGCAATCAGAAAATAGGTATTAATAAAAGAAGTACATTAAAGATATTCCTTACTAGATTTAAGAAATATTACATTTTATGAACACAGCTAAAAATAGCTTTATCACAAAATTTAAGCGCAGCAAAAGTGATTTTAAAATCCATATAGACTCGTTTAACAGTTATACTAGTATATCATTGTCAGTTGCTCAGTCAATTTTAAAAACATGCCTTTTTGTATTTTTGCACGTAAAAAAAACTTAATTTTAAGAGCCTCCCCAAAGGGCTACATACAATCACAATGAGAATTTGCAGCTATCATGATTTTTTCTACACCAATGCAAACACAATTTGCGCTGGACACAATGTGTGTTTAAAATCCCGCTACCTTTTGCAGGGGGTACGTTGATGTAGGATAAGGTGCAATGAAGAAGCCAAGCAAAATTCCTTACATTCAGGAAATGTTCCATTGGAGTGGGAAACGGCAAATGTAAATCTTTATTAAAAGGGGAATGACAGACAACAGGAAACAGGACCCCCGGCAGTCCCCTCAATTGAGGCAGAGGTTCGCTTGCACCTCCTGCAATGTCATCTACTGTATAGTTTCGCTGAACACCTTGGCTCAGTCCACCTGAGCCTACGCCATCTCCCGGTTGCTAAACACCCATTCCCCTACCGACCTTTCTGTCCTGAGCCTCCTCCACTGTTAGAATTAGGCCAAATGCAAATTTGAGGAAAAGCACCTCATATTCCGCTTGGGCAACCTACAACCCAGCGGTATGAATATTGATTTCTCTAACTTCAAGTAACCCTTGCTTTCCCTCTCCTTCTGTCCCTCCCCCATCTCCAGTGAGCAAGTCCTCTTCGTTCACTGAAACCTACAAAGCTTCCAGATATGAAATAAGCCCAGACACTCGCTGCTACCTGTTCAATATCCTCTGCTCCCTTCATGGCTGATGTACCCAATCGATGAGGCATGAAAGCATTTAAAAGCTGGCATTTCAAAGTCTTATCACGCACTAAGCAAGGTCTATGAATAATCCCAGTCAAGTGGGCTTCTTCGTGGTCTGGCTTTCTCGAATCTTTCTCCCAGGGCATTTGGAAAATTGGCCTCACTTTACAAGAAGGTGCTAATAATGGGGAACTCGCAAATGCGATGTGGAATGTTCTCTGACTAGTTTCACTGTCCTCCTGATTAATTTTACAGTTTGTATGCCTCGTTGTCAACTTCTCCCAGCCAACAACAGACCATTCTACTTTTCCTTGACCATCATCTGCTTTGATCTGTCGTTTTCACATATCTCTAGTTTCCCCTCTCCCCTGACTCGCAGACTGAAGAAGGGTCTCGACCCAAAATGTCGACCATTCATTCCTTCCCTCCAGAGATGCTGCCTGTCCCGCTGTTACTCCAGCATTTTATGTCCAAAACAGGAGACAACAGCCGTGTTAACTTCAACTCTGCTACAGAACTGCTACTGAAGATGTTATAACATGGCACCTGGAAAAATTCAAAGCAATCAAGCAGAGGCAGTATGGTTTTGTGAAAGGAAATTCATGTTGGACAAATTTGGAAGAAGTAACATGTGCTGTAGATAAACGGAAACTGGTGGATGCACTACACTCAGATTTCCAGAAGACTGGGCAGAATGGTGGTGCAGCGGTAGAGTTGCTGCCTTACGCCGCCAGAGACTTGGGTTCAATCCTGATTGCGGGTGCTGTCTGTACAGAGTTTGTACTTTCCCCCTTTGACCTGCGTGGCTTTTCTCCGAGACCTTCGACTCCCTCCCACACTCCAAAGACATACAGGATTGTAGGTTAATTTGAAGATAGACACAAAATGCTGCAGTAACTCAGCGGGACAGGCAGTATCTCTGGAGAGAAGGAATGGGTGGCGTTTCGGGTCGAGACCTTTCTTCAGAAGTCTATCTTCTTTTGTGTCCATCTTCGATTTAAACCAGCATCTGCCGTTCTTTCCTATACATTTTGTAGGTTAATTGGCTTGGTACATATGTAGGTTGTCCCTAGTGTGCTTAGGATAATGTTAGTGTTAATGTAAGGAATCACCTACAAGATGCAGATGAAGCTTTTTTTTTCTCTCAGAGGCCCATGAGTCTCTTGGTCTCTCCTTTTCAAAGGGTAAGCCATTTAGAACGGAGATAAAGAAAAACATTTTCACACAGAGGGTTGTGAATCTGTGGAATCACCCAGAGAGTTGTGAATCTGTAGAATTCTTTGCCTCAGAAGGCAGTGGAGGCCAATTCTCTGGATGCTTTCAAGAGAGAGTTAGATAGAGCTCTTAAAGATAGCGGAGTCAGGGGATATGGGGAGAAGGCAGGAACGGGGTACTGATTGTGGATGATCAGCCATGATCACAGTGAATGGCGGTGCTGGCTTGAAGGGCCGAATGGCCTACGCCTGCGCCTATTGTCTATTGTCTAGTGGTAGTAGGAACACAGACTGTTTGTTTTGAAGCGCAAGGTAAACAGATCCTTGAGAAGCAATGGGTTGAAAGGTTCACTTGGGGAGATGAGAATGTGGACAATGAGATGAGCTGCCACCTTGATGAATGGTGAAGTGAGCTTACTCCAACTTCTGAGCACCAACCGGGTCACCTGGGAATTATTCTCAACTTTTATTTCCACTTCTAGTCCGTAAATCTTTTGTAACATCTCAAATGAATGTCTGCATTCCCTGTTCACTGGGAGCTCCTGGGCAATGTATGTCAAGATAGAAAGATCTTGGCTCTCACGCCTTCCATTATTGAGGCCAACGGTTGTAAAGCTACGCAGACATATTGTTTAGAGGAATAGGATGGTGTGATCTACTTTGTGCCCAATTCACTGGGAGAATGGAGTACCAGTCTAGAGGAGTAGCTTTAGATTTATTGATGCACAGCCAGAAGAAATTGCTTCCCCATGAATGGATTGCAGATGAGTAGTCTTAGCACGGTGGCTGGGGTGGGTGGGGGGGGGGGGGGGGGGGGTTAGAGGGGAGGGGGGTGAATGGCTTATACAAGTGATGGAGGGTCAGAGTTGGAAGTTGTCAGTGTACATGCTGAAGCAAATCTTGTACTTTTCAGTGATGCTTCTGAGGGATGTTTTTTTTAATATTGATGATGAAATTGGAAGGGTGGATGTGCCTTCCTAAGCCTCATCGGCTTCTGTATTATCATCTCACCTCTGGAATTCCACCACTTTCCCTTCCCCTTCCCACACTGACGTGACACTAAGCAGCCAATGAGGTAGTTCAGTTTAGTTGAGAGATACAGCACCGAAACATGCCCTTCGGCCCACAGGGTTTGCGCCGAACAGCATTCCCCGCACACTAGCATTATTCTACACACTAGGGACAATTACCAAAGCCAATTAGCCTACAAACCTACACGTCTTTGGAGTGTGGGAGGAAACCGGAGGAGCCGGAGAAAATCCACGCAGTCACGGGGAGAACGTGCAAACTCAGTACAGACAGTAGCTCGTGGTCAGGATTGAACCCGGTACTCTGGTGCAGTAAGGCTGAAACTCTACCGCTGCACCACCATGCAGGTAACTGGGGGGGGGGGAGATTGGCAGCAGGTCGTGAATTATTTCCCTGTTCAATGAGAAAGGTGGAGAAAGGTAAAGTAAAAATAGCAAGAAAATGTTTTAACATCTCCAGTGAGCAAGTCCTCTTCGTTCACTGAAACCTACAAAGCTTCCAGATATGAAATAAGCCCAGACACTCGCTGCTACCTGTTCAATATCCTCTGCTCCCTTCATGGCTGATTTACCCAATCGATGAGGCATGAAAGCATTTAAAAGCTGGCATTTCAAAGTCTTATCACGCACTAAGCAAGGTCTATGAATAATCCCAGTCAAGTGGGCTTCTTCGTGGTCTGGCTTTCTCGAATCTTTCTCCCAGGGCATTTGGAAAATTGGCCTCGCTTTACAAGAAGGTGCTAATAATGGGGAACTCGCAAATGCGATGTGGAATGTTCCTTGGTAAATCCCTTCCTTGCTATACAATGGCTCGTTATTTCATCATGACACGTTCTTATGCCCCTGTCCCACTTAGGAAACCTGAACGAAAACCTCTGGAGACTTTGCGCCCCACCCAAGGTTTCCGTGCGGTTCCCGGAGGTTTTTGTCAGTCTCCCTACCTGCTTCCACTACCTGCAACCTCCGGCAACCACCTGCAACCTCTGGGAACCGCACGGAAACCTTAAGGGGCTTAAGACACTAGAACAGGGGTTCCCAACCTTTTTCGTTCCGTTTACCCCAGGCAACATTAATAGCACATAACAATATTATTTCACTTATTTATGAACGACTAATGATGAACAGATACCGGTCGGTGTACCAGAACCAAACACAGTCAGTCAATGAGAAAAAAAATGTACAAATCCAGAATCAACAAATTTACTCCCTGGGTAGGCGAACTTAACCCCCCTGGGGATAAATTTACCCCAGGTTGGGAACCATTGCACTGGAACAACAAGAATACAATCTATTCGCAGCTCCACTGCAGACAGACACCAATCGTATGCAAAGGAATGGCAGACTCAAATCTCAACACTTGATATGATAATTGCTTCTGAGTAGGACAAAGATGCGCAAGACATGAAACAAAACTGTCTCCCAAACACCATCCATTAATGCTCTGCTGATGTCGTCCAATATTGAAACAATCAAACAATAAATTTGACACTAAATCCTGCTGTGACTCCACTGCTGCCTTCTGGCAACTCAATCACCAGATCCTTGTATGAGAAGCTTGCGGAATATAATGGCCTTTTGTGCTATGAAAAATTCATGCATTTAGATTTATAACCCTTCTTGTTTACCAATCTCTGTTTCACAGCAGCTGCTTTTAGATTTGCCCCCTCCGAGTGATCTTCACTGAGAATTACGCGTGCTGCCAGAGGCCTCAGGATAGAATCATCACACGTTCAGTTCCACTGTGCTTTCTCGACTGTTGGCTGCGAAGGTTTAATATGAAAAGAGCTCAGCCAATAACTACCTGCATTTATGTAGCACCTTTAAAGTAATAAAGCCTGCAAAGGTGCCTCACGCTCGCTTGGTCATAAGGTACAGAAGTGTGAATGCGCACACCTCCATATTCAGGGAGAGTTTCTAGACTATCTACCTCATTGGAGACCCTTGGACTATTTTTGATCGGACTTTATCTTGCGCTAAACGTTATCCATGTTATTCCATCTCTCATGTGTACACTGTGAACGGCTCGATGGTAATCAGGTATTGTCTTTCCGCTGGTACACAAAAATGCTGGAGAAACTCAGTGGGTGCAGCAGCATCTATGGAGCGAAGGAAATAGGCGACGTTTCGGGCCGAAACCCTTCTACTTGTCCCTTGTCTTTCCGCTGACTGGTTAGAACGCAACAAAAGCCTTTCACTGTACCCCCGGTACACGTGACAATAAACTCAAACTCAAACTCACGAGTGTAAATTGGAGACATTTTTAATGCCAAGCCACTTACATCGAAACATAGAAAATAGGTGCCGGAGGAGGTCATTCGGCCCTTCGAGCCAGCACTGCCATTCATTGTGATCATGGCTGATCGTCCCCTATCAATAACCCGTGCCTGCCTTTTCCCCATATCCCTTGACTCCACTAGCCCCTAGAGCTCTATCTAACACTCTCTTAAATCCATCCAGTGATTTGGCCTCCACTGCCCTCTGTGGCAGGGAATTCCATAAATTGGAAGATTTTAAGGGAATACCCAAAGGAGAGAGGTCGAAAACTGTTCCACGTTGCATGAAGAGGAGAAGGCACAGTAGCAAGTTGATTTGTGCAATGGCAGATGCAGTAAAACTTGATCAGATGTGAATTTGTGCACTTTGATAGACATAACAGAAATGCTGAGTATTATTTACATAGTGAAATGCTGATATTCAAAGGAATATGTACACCAGTTACTGAAACATGCACATTCAGCACACAGTTAGGTAAGTAAATGGCATATTGAATTCCATTCCAAAAAGCTTGGAGTACAGAATCAAAGATGTCATTCTATAGTTATACAGTTTTTAGGTGAGACCACATAGAGTCATAAAATGATACAGTGTGGAAAGAGGCCCTTAAGCCAAACTTGCCCACACCGGCCAACATGTCCCACCTGGTCCCACCTGCCCGTGTTTGATCCAAATCCCTCCAAACTCGTCCTATCCATGTACCTGTCTAACTGTTTCTTAAATGTTAGGATAGTCCCTGCCTCAACTATCTCCTCAGGCAGCTCGTTCCATACACCCACTACCCTTTGTTTGAAAATGTGACCCCCTCATATTCCTATTAAATCTTTTTCCCCTCATCTTAAACCTATGTCCTCTGGTCCTCGATTCACATACTCTGGGCAAGCGACTCTGTGCATCTACCCGATCAATTCCTCTCGTGACTTTATACACATCTGGAATATTGTATGTTTTTTGTCTCCTCACTTAAGAACAAATATGCTTAACCAGTGAGGGAGGGAGCCCAGCACAGGTTCACCAGACTGATTACTGAGATGGAAGGACCATCATGTAAAGCGAAATTGGGTTAACAAGACCTGTATTCACTTGGAAATAGAAGAATGGGGACGGATCTCGATCAAAGTTTAATGGGGTTAGGCAAATTAGATATAAAGAGGTGTTACACTGAGCTTGGAGGCGTAGTCTCAAAACAAGAGAATAAGACATTTTGGACTGATATGAGAAGAAATGTCTTCACTTAGTGGGAAGGGCAAGTTTGGAATCCTCGGCCACATAAGCATATAGAAGCCAAGTTGCTGAATATATTTAATGAGACAGATAAGGTTCCAAAAACAATCAAGAAGTATAGGAGAGTTGAATAAAGTATTGAGATGGAGGATAAATGATTGTAATGAAGGGTGGAACAGGCTCAAAATGGTTGATTGCCTTTCTGCCGTTCCTATTTTCTATAATTTGACAGAACATTCCTGTCAAAAATGTCATACAATATATAATTTTCAAAACGGCAATATTGCTCTCAATTAATATGGTTAGGCGTCCATTGTGGAGTGTAGCACAGAGCACGACTGCGCCCAGCATTATGACCATTGATTTTCTGCCTGACAAGAAAGCCTCAGAAAAGGCTCCTTCACTTATCTGAGTATTTACAATTCTCACTGGATCATTGCAGTAAAAAGGGAAAGGGGAGAAAAGAAAATCAATGCAGCAAACCATGATCTGCGATTAGAACAACATCATGAAGCACTCTCTGAAAAATTAATCACAAGTAGAAGTCAGCTGATGATCCGAAACACACAACAACACTTTGATGTCATTTTAATGGCAAGAGCATCCATTATGAGGCTGCATTTAGGAGGGCCCCAAGTATAATCAATACCCAGCTCACGTAAAAACAGTATCAAAATCGGATCGATCAGCCTAGAAATGTGGTGGATATGGAACAGACGCCCATGGATTTTATTTTCATTAATCAGTTGCTCAATATTATTAATCTCTGGTGATCCACCTTGGTAGCACCAGGCAGCTGAATGATAAAGTTAATATATATCTAGAGTTGGCGTTCAGCATTAATTTCTCTCTACACTTTTGGTTAGTTTTGTGGCTTTGTCCCCTCTTCTTGTGAGAAAATTCTATGCTTTCAGATGGGCTTCTTGACCCGAGGGAGCTGATTAAACTCGAGGTCTAGGTTTCAGGTCCCTTTTCCTCACATATTTCCTCAAACACAGTACGATGTAGATTGAAGGGGCGTTTTTCTTTGCTCACCATTACATGACACATTTGCACTTGCGTTTGAATATTTAATGGCTGGGTTCCCACTATGAAGCGGCAACCGAACAGTAACCTATGTGGAGAACCATTGCTTGTGTATTTGATTATCATTTGAGAGCAGGATCAAGGGGTTAAGAGCATCGTCCAACAGTGCACCAACCTGCTCCCTTCATTCAATTCCATTCACAATAAATAGCACCAACTCATAATACCCTCACACCCATTTAGCACCAGCAGCTAAAGACAAGTTCCCCCTCTCAAAGAACCCTGTGCAGAAAGCTGAAATATTAAATGTTTAATCAAGAAAATGGTCGGCAGAAACAGAACAAGCTGAGTGGAATCCTGTGGCTGTGAACCATTACACTTTCATGTAAAGAGTATTATCACCTCTTTTATTCCCCCCAAAACTAAACGTCTCGCTATATCTTTATGAAGTGAGCTGGGTTGTAGCTGAGTGAATCAGTAGACCTTTACATGTCAGAGAATCAGGATACGTGAGCCTGCAGCCTGGGAGCCAAAGTCTGACAACCACTGGGCTAGGCATCACACACTGACAGTCCACTAACTATGGACCTATACTCCACTTTCAATTGATAAATAAACAGGCATGTATCAGATCCCCAGCATATGTCACTATATATATGTGTAGAAAAGAACTGCAGATGCTGATTTAAATCGAAGGTAGACACAAACTGATGGAGTAACTCAGCAGGACAGGCAGCTTCTCTGGAGAGACAGAATGGGTGACGTTTTGGGTCGAGACCCTTCTTCAGACTATATATACCCGGCTAATAAAAATCATTCTAATCCAAGTATCCAGGTTAATTGCACCTTCTATGGACCTGTGAGGCATCCCTGCCAATCCCTTACTGGGGATTAAATAACTCAGCACAACACAAAGATGAAATCTGGATTCCTTTTAGAAAGATCTCGACCCAAAACGTCATCCATTCCTTCTCTCCAGAGATGCCGCCTGTCCCGCTGATTTACTCCAGCATTTTATGTCTATCCTGTTAGACAATTTGGTTCAGTAATGGAGGCAATGATTCGTTTGCCTAAACAGCAGATCAGTTTACAACGATATTTAATTTAAGGTTTACTGAAGATTTATTTAAGAAGGGGTGCAATGAAAAACCTGGGAACCATGAATCAGTAAGCCTGACGTGTGTGATAGGTAAGTTACTGGAGGGGATTCTGAAGGATAAGATGTACATAGATTTGGAAAGAAAGGAGTTGATAAGAAATAGTTGGCATGCCTTTGTGTATGGGCGATCATGTCTCACGAATTTGAATACGTTTTTTGAAGAAATAACCAAGAATGGTCCATAGTCTGTATGGACTTCAAGAACTGCAACGGGATCTTGATCAGTTGTATAAGTGGGTTGTGGAGTGGCAAATAGAGTTTAATTCAGCTAGGTGTGAGGTGTTGCATTTTGGGAATCCACACAAAGGTAGACCTTGCACAGTGAACGGCACAGGCCTAGGAGTATGTGTATAATTCCCTGAGAGGTGGAGGGGAAGAAGGCTTTTGGCACTCTGGCCTTCATCAATAAGGGCATTGAATGCACAGGTTGAAATGTTATGTTGCACTTGAACAACACACTCGGTGGGCCACACTTGGGGTATTGTGTTCAGTTTTGGTCACCCAGCTACAGGAAAGATGCCATTAAGCTGGAATGGGTGCAGGGAAGATTTACATGGATGCTGCCAGGAATCGAGGGACTGAGTTTTAGAGTGGTATGTATCCATTAAAGATAAGTATCGCAAGATGATGGAACCTTGGATGACAGGTGGGACCAGAGATTTGGGCAAAAAGAAAAAAGGTAGCCTATGTAAGGTTTAGCGTGATAATGTTGGGATAGTCCCTGCCTCAACTACCTCCTCGGGCAACTTGTTCCATACACCCTAGTGGGATCAGGATCAGGATAGTGGGGAAAAAAGTGACCCCTCAGATTCCTATTAAATTCCCTTCATCTTAAACCTATGTCCTCTGGTCCTTGCTTCACCTACTCTGGGCAAGAGAGTCTGCGCAGAGTTCAGACATTTTAATTTTTGGGGCATGAGGGATTGGGGCAAGTGGGAGAAGCAATTGTCTTGTGGTTAGTGTGCGTTTATGTACCACTTCCAGCACTAGATGACTGCGCTGTACACGAGAAGCCTCTGACAAAGCTGGCGAGCGTGCACAGCCACACTGATAAGGGTGATGGATGAATCTCTTCGATGCACAACTTTAATTCCACTTTTCTCTCGGTGACAACATCCAGCGCTCTTAAGTCAAGGATGACACAAAGGTCAGAAACACTGCAGAACATCTGCGTGTACAGCCTGAACAATGCTCCTCAGGACAACAGTCTGTTCTGTAACACTCTTGACACATTCACTGCTTCCTATTGCTTACAGGAAGGTTATTAGCTGCAAAAAGCCGAAGAAAAAGTGAAATGGGAAAATACGAGTTGGTCCATCATGTCATCCCTTCAACTTTACTACAATGCCGATATTTGTAAAAGTACTTCATTGACTGTAAAGCACTTTAGGAAGTCCTGAGGTCAGGAAAGACACTTTCTACCTTCAGAATTTAAACATTTGCAAAATACTCACTGAGTCTGTATCCTTTTCAGTGCTTATATAATATGGAGCCCATCTCAGGCACAAATTTGACGTATTTTTAATCATTATCTCTTGATTTCTCAAGAGACTAGATACAATCCTGGCATTTATGTCCTGTCTAAGTATTGGCTTTCAATGGGTTGTCGGTACAAAATTAAATGAAGTGTAGATGCCATCTTTTCAGACCCATCACTTCAGCTGCTCTTCACTTGTCAATTGGGATAGCCATGTTGTAATGAGATCTATCGCCCCACTGAACTCAGAGCAAACACTGCAACATAAAACAGCTGAACAAATTCAGAATACAGTGCAAGTTGATTAAGGGGTTGATCATTTTGTCAGTAAATATTTTTGCTTAACCATTCTGCTTGCTCGTCCACTGCACGAGTAATAGCGCGCGTGCAATAATCATCTCTGATGTTTTTTAAATTCATCTTGGCATGTGGCCATGTGTTGTAACAATCAAATATATCCAGCCATCAGACCAATCAAATACGAGACTGCAAGCTCCAGTGATTATTTCAGCCATCTCCTGACACTAAATGTTGGAGACAGCAACTGGAAAAGTCAAGTCTGAATCTTCATATGTGTAGGAAGGAACTGCAGACCCTGGTTTACACCAAAGATAGACGTAAAACGCTGGAGTAACTCAGTGGGACAGGCAGCATCTCTGGAGAAAAGGAATGGGCGACGTTTCGGGTCAAGACATCTTCTTCATACTGAAAGAGAAGTCATTCTTCAGAAGTCAGCAGTCAGATTGTGCACTTGCACAGAGGTTGGGCTTGATGTGCACACAGACAGTGCGTGCAGGCTCAGGGTTTGATGTACGCACAGAGAGGCTTGGAGTTCAAGTGTGCGTATCGGCAAGCACTGAGGTTTTGGTGCGTGTGTGTGTAAGCTTGCCATTTTAACGAAGGTTTGTTGCACAAAGAAGTCGATACCTGAACACCAGCCCCAAGGAACGAGAGTAACATCGAGACGATCAATGAATCACAAATTCCAGCCTTCAGTCAATTGTTGCTCTCCGCATGATGTTGTGAAATTGGGGCGCTCAATAGGACAAAAGCAATGGAACAGGGCGTGATGGAGTCTCTTATATTGATGTGAACGATTAAACCAGTTTGGCATTGGGGTAGGAGCAAGAATGTGGAATGAGAAGGGAGAAGAGCTAGTCAGAAAACAGAATAAGTATTCATACGAAGGAGTATTCATGAAGGCAAAGAAAGAGGAGATAGCAATGATGGGAAGAGTTTACAGCTCAAGAGTGGACCAGCAAATGATGTAAAGAAAAATGATGAGATAAAATTAAAGTCTCTTTATCTGAATGCAAGCAGTATTCATAACATGATAAATGAGCTGATGGTGCAAATAGAAATAAATTGGTCTGACCTGATATCCATGACAGAGACGCAGTTGCAAGGTGGGAACTAAATATTCATGGGTATTTGACGTTTCTTACTGATAGGCAGAGAGGAAAAGGAGGGGGATAGATTTGTCAATTAATGATGAATGATATTGGTTTAGAAGCTCTAGATGTAGAATCAGTTTGGACAGAGATAGCAAATTGTAAGAGTAAGCATTAGACAGTGATGAGAATAGTATTTCATGTACAGTGAGGTCTTATGAGGAAGGTACTATAATGATCATAGGTGATTTTAATTATCAAATAGAGTGGACAAATGAAATTGGCAAAGGTCGCCTTGAACACACGAAAATTGAGCTGATTTGAGATAGTTTCTTAAAATGATACATTGAGGAATCTATATAAAAACAAACAACACAAGAATACTCAGCAGGTCGGGCCATATCTGTGTGAAAAGAATCAGCTATCATTTCAAGTCATAGACCCTTCAATAGAATTGGGAAAGAGGGAAAGGAACCTTGTTAAGATGCATCAGGGAGGTGGTGGTGGGGGGGATGAAACTCTGATGGTGTAAAACAAGGGCGTCCATGGGAATGAGCTACAGGCAACGTTTTTTTTAGTTTACAAATACAGTGCGGAAACAGACTCCACCGAATCCTCGCCGACCAGCGATCCCCACACGCTAACACTATCCTACACGCTAGGGAAAATTTACAATGTTATCAAGCCAATTAGCTTGACGTATGGTAGGAAACCGGAGTTCTCGGAGAAATCCCACGCAGGGCGCGGGGAGAATGTACAAGCTCCATACAGACAGCGCCCGCAGTCAGGATCGAACCCGGGTCTCTGGCGCTGCAAGGCAGCACCCCTACCCTTCCGCCACCGTGCCGCACACAATGAATGAATATCTAGGGAAAGAGTGAATGGGAGCAACTAGAGAGTGCGAATACAGACTAAAGAATGTGGGAGTTGTGAACTGCAGAGCGCATCGACCTGCCCAGCGAGTGGGCTGGGCATACCTTCCACTGACCCACTCCCAGAGAGAAAGAAAGAAAAAATAATGGCCGGTGGGCGGGGTTTTTGGGCAAACATGCTCAACCAAAATCACAGATTGACACAGCCAGAAATCAAGAGAAAGACAACGAGATTGCAAATGCTAAAACCTGGGGCAAAAAAATAAAACTGCTCGAAGAACTCAGCAGGTCACACAGCATCTATGGGGGCAAAGGGATGGTCAACCTTTCATGTTGAAACAGGATCAAATACCAACGACATTGTGAAGGATCTCGGAAAGAGTAATCATAGTGATTTCTCTCCTGTTTTTTAACATCCTCAAGGAACTCCACAACAAATTTGTCAAACACTATTTCTCTTTCATAAAACAACGTTGACCCTGCCTGATTGACCTAGGATTTTCTGAAGGCCTGGCTATTGCCTCCACAATGATGGTTGGCAGCAGTGACTGATGCCAGGCTGGCTGGACTGTTCCTGTGATCTTTCTCTCTCCTCTCTTAAACATTAACTGGTTTCAATTCTCCAACCAATGCATCCATCAACTCCACGGCATTAGAATGCAAGCCATCAGGTCTAAGGAACTTGTCAGCCTCCAGCCCCATTAGTTTGCCTAATATATTTTCCTGTAATATTGTTTTAAATTGCTCTGAGCCCTTTGTTCCTTGATTATCTGCTTTTATAGAGATGTTTTAGTGTCTTCTACTGTGAATTCAGATCCAAATAATTATTTGGAATCTCTGCCATTTCTCTCTTTTCCTTTATTAATTCCCTAGCCTTATCCTCCAAGGGACCAACTTTTACATTAGCCATACTCTGCATTTTTATAGAAGCTCTCAGCATTTTAAAATAATATTTACAGGTGTACTTTCCCCTCCCCCCTCTCCTTATAATCTTTCGAGTCATCCTATGCTGATATGTAAAGATTTCCCAATCCTACCTTCAATCTTCCAAACATTGGATGTGTTCTATTGAGGTTGACACCTTCCCAAACTTTCTTTGTCAGCCACGAACAGTGAATTCTTTTCATACATCATTTTATCTTTGCTGAAATAAGGGTGTCAGGCAAGGCAGGAGAATGGGGTTGAGAGAGAAATGTAGAGCAGCCATGATCGAATGACAGAGTAGACTTGATGGGGCCAGATGGCACGGCACCATACATATAGCTGTTGAGATACTGGATAAGTAAGGGGACAGAGGGTAAGGAGAACCGTTGCACCGGAAGGGTTGTCCTCCAGAAGGAGCATCAATTCACATGAAGTGCATTTTCACCATTAGGCTGGAAATCACTTTTTGATCTAGACTTATCTTCAAAGAAAGCTCAAATTCACATTCTTCACTACGCCTGCAATGATGTATTTTACGATAAGCGATGGTAGACACAAAAAAGCTGGAGTAACTCAGCGGGTCAGGCAGCATCTCTGGAGAAAAGGAATAGATGACGTTTCGGGTTGAGGTCCTTCTTCAGACTGAAACGTCGCCTATTCCTTGTCTCCAGAGGTGCTGCTTGACCCGCTGAGTTACTCCAGCTTTATGTGTCTATCGTCGGTTTAAACCAGCATCTGCAGTTCCTTCCGACACATATTTTAAAATAAGACTGTCCAATTGCTCCCCAAAAGGACAAATTGAAAAATACAACAGGAGCATTTATTAGAATTCTCTAACTTGGAGACACTGTCTTTAAAAAAAACTGTAGCCGAGGTTGAAGAGTAACCCGGGGCGAACTCAACACCTGAGAATCTGTTCGCATTCAAGCTCTTCCTTTGCACGTGCCATCTAAATGCGGAACTGTCTGTGTGCAAGCATATCGATGCTCAGCAAGATGACAGCTCTGCGCTGCATCATCTGCATGTTGGCAACTACTGTTTCATCGCTGTGGCATTTGCCGTGAGTAAAGGCTGGAATGACGGAGAACTGAAGTGACAGGTTTCACCCACACCATCCTGCCTGGGATCTCCCCAATTCCAAGGAGGCATTCACAATCCCTTTTTCAATGATTACCTCCATATTTTGACATGCAAACCACTGAAGGACTTTTCACAATGATCCTGTAGGAAAATACAATGCTTGCCCAGTTACAAAGATCAGGATGGTCAAGAGATGATTTCACAGTTCATGAAGAAACAACTTCCATTATGCAGTGATTTCAACATCGATACAATATCTCAAATTTTTCTCAGCTAATAAAATACTCCGAGTTCTGTTCTAATATTTACTCAGTTTTTGTGAGGCATTGCAGATCAGGACAGCATTTATTGCCCATTCGTATTTTTTTCTTGGAGAGGAGAGTGTTCAGCCTCATTCTTGACATTTTTTTGGTTTAGCTTAGTTTAATTTAGTTTAGAGATACAGATCTATGGAATCAGGCCCTTCGGCCCCTCCACGCCATGCCGACCAGTGATACCCGCACGTTAACACCATCCTACACGAACTAGGGACAATTTTACAATGACAACAAAGCCAATGAGCCTACAAACCTCCAGTCTTTGGGATGTGGGAGGAAATCGGAGAAAGCCCACGCAAGTCACGAGTTACAGTCCTCCAGCTGGGGGCACTCTGAGAATGTTGTTGCGTAAGGTGTCTCAGGAATTGGACCCAGTAATGATGAAGAAATTATAATATAGGGCCTCACCTACACCTCATGGCCCTCTGTGTTACCTCTGTGCTTCTAATCGATCTTACTTTTTCCCTAGTTATTATTTTGCCTTAAATATACTTACAGTATTCAAGTATACCTACAGAACACCCTTAATCTTGTCTACCAGTGATTTCTTGTGACCTCTCTTTGCCTTGCTAACTTCCTTTCAAAGAGCCACTAAACTTTTTATACTTGGCAGGTATCCCACATCATTAGTTCCGTGTACCACGACCTCTGACACTCTATCCCTTCAACTGCTCTGAAACATCATGCACCCGAGCACCTATGGAGACACCATATAACCTGTGGCTGCAGCTACACCTCTCTGTCATCTGTACCTTACGATAACCCCTTACTTGTATTGCTCTCCCAGTCTTGAGCCCCTACCTACCACAGCACCACCCACCATGGTGTCACCACCTGTTCTCCCCGGCAGGCCATCCCTCTCATCTCCTAACAGTATCCAACACAATTTCCTCTCATCTCCTAACAGTATTCAACAGTTGCCTATACCGGCCAACATGTCCCAGCTACACTAATCCCATCTGCTCGAGTTTGGCCCATATCCCTCCATCCCTGTCCTATCCATGCACCTGTCTAACTGTTTCTTAAACGTTTGGATAGTCCCTGCCTCAGCTACCTCCTCTGCCACCTTGTTCCAAACATCCACCACCCTTTGTGAAAAAGTTACCCCTCAGATTCATATTAAATCTATTCCTCTTCATCTTAAACCTAAGTCTTCTTGTCTTCGATTCACCTCCTCTGGGCTAGGGACTCTGTGCGTCTACCCGATCTATTCCTCTCATGACTTTATACACCTCTATAAGATCACCACTCCTCTTCTTGTGCTCCAAAAAATAAAGTTACAACCTACTCAACCTCACCCGAGACCCTCTTAGACCCGCTAATCCTGGCAATATCAATCCAATGCCAATATCAACCAGGATTACAAACTCAAATCTCTGGATCTTGACTCAAACAAGAGTATAATTCAATGGGCCACAGCTGAGTTAGCTGGAGAAACAGCTATCCTTGTTCCTTGTTCCTTGTTCGTGATCCTTGTTCTCTCTTCCATGTAGTTGGAGGTGAGAAGCATTTATACATCTCAGGGTTCCAGCGATTCAGCAAGCTCTTCTCAGGTGTGCAAAGCTTGAGTGAAAATAAAACTGGGCCCTAAACACAAAATCAAATTCTCCAAAGTTCACTGTCTGAGCTCAGGTATAAGGATAAGCAATAGCAGGAGGTTCTGGACGAGGCTTGAATCTTTAGAAGGTTTAAGGAAGTAAAGTGAAATTAAAAAACGGAAGCAGATTAAACAATCTTCATTAATCAAGGTGTGAGAATGATATAGCGAGTTCAAACCAGTCTAATTGCATAAAGGGTTAACAATTCACAAATGTAACAGATGGCCCTCTCTGCTGCAAGGCAGGTGATGTTGAATTTACAAATGTCTGATGGAAGCTCAGACTGACTCCGGGGTCCCTGAGAGAGACACTAACAGCAGGTGCTGGAAACAAGGGTCCTTTAGGATGGCTTGTCTCACAATAAACATCCATTTACAGACGAGATGAAGAGAGGGTAGATTAGCATCAAGTAGTCACAAAAAGCTGGAATAACTCAGCGAGTCAGACAGCAACTCTGGAGAAAAGGAAAAGGTGATGTTTCGGATTGAGACCCTTCTTCGGACCCGAAACATCACCTATTCCTTTTCTCCAGAGATGCTGCCTGACCCGCTGAGTTACTCCAGCTTTTTGTGTCCATCTTCAGTTTAAACCAGCATCTGCAGTTCCTCCCTACACAAGTAGTGCCTGAGCCACCTAGCCATAGACTTCAGAGAACCAGATTCAAATGGCAAAGCAGGATGCAAGTTTAGTCTCTCATCTGATGACTGACATTGGAAATGATACAACATTAACTGGTTCTGTACCCATGAATACACATTAAGACATAAAAGGCAATAATTCCTAGAGTTTCATATTCAACATGGTCATCTTCCTAATCTCGTTTACCTACATCATATCTTCCTTCTGTTCATTTAATGGCATCAGGTCGATTTATTTTTATTCATGTGTTTATTTTGATTTGCCCCCAAATGCATCACTGAGTTTTATGCCTGTGAATTACACTTTCTATCCACTCTCGAGAGAAAGAACTTTCTCCGATCTCCTACTTCTTTTATTAGTGGCTTAATTGATGGATTATGCAAAGAGAGCAAATTGGCTCTTTCATCTCCATCTTGCCGGTGATTTTGGGCACCCAGATGCAGCAGAGTGTTGACGTTCAGGCACGGTACAGTGAGATGTCTCAACACCGTTAACATTACGCATTCCCAGGTTTGAAGGCGGGCAGATTAAAATACAGATCAGGCTGCTCTGTTGCATTAAGCTCTCTGATATGCTCTGAATTGGTGTAAAGTACCATTAACACTGCCGAACTGAGCAACCCATGAAATAAAAACAGCTCAATAAAGAGCAAAGCTCTGACTATAATGCCCCATCACACACTCTGATCAGGTACACCATTATAAAACTCCTTCTACTGAGTATTTCATCTTGACATATGATGCAGCTTAGCCTTGACACAAATTCCCTATGTTTCTTCCTTGCTTCTTTAGCATTTGTTGATGCATTTGCCAATTATATCTATCCTTCGATGCATAAAGTATAATACCTCTACAAAGTGCAGATTCATTTTCTCGAAATCACACGCTAACAGATGCACTAGTTAAATTGCTGCGTGCTTTTAAGGTGCAATATGAAACAGATATATGTACCCTTCAATCTGCTCAGGTTTATCATCAAGCAACAACTAAACTCTTAATGACACAAACATTGGCAATGATCAGCCATCGATGTTTCAGAGTCACACTGTATTTCAATTGACATTTTGTTTCCTTTCCATAAGTTGTAGGAGCAGAATTCGGCCATTCGGCCCATCCAGTCTACCCCGCCATTCCATCATGGGTGATCTATCTATCCCTCTCAACCCCATTCTCCTGCCTTTTCCCCATAACCCGTGACCTCCTTACTAACCAAGACCTACGAGAGTCAGATTGGAAATATGGTGACAAAATTAAAGCTAGTCATGTTTACCTGCAGCATTGTCAGAGGCCATTCAGCCCACTGAGTCCATGGCAGATTTAGCTAGCTTGGTTTGCGCTATAGATACTAAGGCTCCTCAAAGTATTTTATGTACAGCGCTGATCTGGACTGGAGTGGAGAGATAGATCAATGTTTTAATTCACCTGGCTATACCACATAGTTTAGATGTAATCGTACGTTACAACTACAGCAGAAAGTTGTGACAGGAGACCCAAACTTCAGTATTTTATATAAATGGCATTCATTTTACATTTTATTGTCCTGTCATGTCTCTTTTAGTCCCAGTACAACAGAAAGCTTTTAGTGTCAAAATCTTAATGTTCACGGCATCAATAATGTGAAGCTGGTGTGAAAATTATGCCTTTGGCTCTTCAAAAGACTTAGCACTGTGAGGAAGCTTTGCTTATTCACCAATTTCGTAAAAATATATATCAAACAACTGATTCAGAACAAATAACAAAGCAATTTGCAAGGTGGCGAAACTACTTTATGATTTATTTACACATTAAAACATGGAGCGGAAGATAAACTCTGATTATCAAAACTGGAACGTATCAGCAGGGCGAGTGGCAGAGTCACATAATCCAAGAAATGCAGTGGTTTAAGGTGTTGGACAAAGTACACTCACAATCCCTTCATCATCTCCCATTCCCACCCCAACACCATAAGGCACAGATATCATCATCATCATCATCATCGTTGAAAACATCAACGGGCACGGTGCCTCACGATGCTATGTACGACAGTGATCGCAACTTCTACTGAAGTGTGGATGGCCGTAAACTCGCTAGGAGCTCATCCGCCCTTAGACAGGTCTTGCTTTTGGTCCTGCTGGGGATAAGATGGATAAATATTCAGGCACTCTGCTCCATTACTTTGTCTTATTCGTCAGCCAAAGGATATATCATTTTCTTTCTGTCCACCAAACGACCTCTGGTCATCACCGTTGCAAAGGACTCAGTCAAAAATGTTCTACAGTTTTCCCACGGCATTGGTCATGCTGATATTGCGGTCGCTAACTCTCGATGCCACCTTCTTTCCCAATATTTGACCAGTCAGCAAGTACAGAGTGACGGGTGAAAAGGATACGGTTGTGAGTTCGGGTGTGGGTTTGCAGAGTTTGGGTGAGCTCAAGAGTTTGGAGAGAGTTTGGTACAGGGCAAACCAGGAGAGCCTTGGGTTGCTTAGTCAGCTCAGGGATGCCTGGCGTTTGGGATTGAAATTAGAACAATAGCATCAATGGTTTTCAGAGTACAAAAGGTTTTTGATAACCTTGATATAAACTTGCAAGGCATTATGCCAGGACGCAGTGTTCTTTAAAGAGAACATAGAGAATCCCAAATTAAATCAGTTTTAATTTGAATCCTGATTTTTCTTAGTTGCTAAATTAACAAGCAGGTCCGGCTGTTGAGGAACTGCAGATGCAGTGACAAACTCCGCAAATTGCTATTCATTTTCCATTGCTGCTTGGCAAACGTCTACAGTGATCCTGCGGTTTTATAACCAGGTGGGTTTGGAATCAGAATGAGCAACAATGGGGCCGAGACACAAATCTACCTATTAGTAATAAGGATAAAAACATCACAAAAGCATGGAATTGAAATCCTAATATGAAGAGAACATATTTTGGTAGTCATGCATTTTAATATGAATCACATGAATTAGCATTTACTGGCGACAGCCTCAGAATATTAAGGGGTATAAATTAATATGTGCTTGCTAGCACAGATGCAAGGGTGTCAGTTGTTTGCTTCATATTTATTTATTGCAGATGAACAACAAAGGCCAGCATTCAGTCATAGTCATAGAGTCATACAGTGTGGAAACAGGACCTTTGGCCCAACTTGCCCACACTGTCCACCATGTTGCATCTACACTAGTCCTACCTGCCTGCATTTGGCCCATATATCCCTCTAAATCTGTCCTATCCATGTACCTGTCTAAATGTTGTTGAAATATTGCGATAGTAATTGCCTCAACTACCTACTCCAGCAGCTTGTTCCACACACCCACCAACCCTTTGCATGAAAAAGTTACCCCTCAGGTTCCTATTAAATCTTTCCCTCCTTACCTTAAACCGAAGTCCTCTGGTTCTCGATTTCCCTACTCTGGGCAAGAGACTCTGTGCGTCTATCCGACCTATTCCTCTCATGATTTTGTACACCTCTATAAGGTCACCCCTCATCCTCCTGCGCTCCAATGAATAGAGTCCAAGCCTGCTCAACCGCCCCCTATGGTTCAGGCCCTCGAGTCCTGGCAACATCCTCGTAAATCTCCTCTGCAACTCTTTCCAGCTGTGACATCCAACATCTTTCCAATAACACGATGCCCAAAACTGAACACAATACTCTGAATGCGGCCTCACCAATGTCTTATACAACTGCAACATGACCTCCCAACGTCTGTACGCAATGCTCTGACTGATGATTCAGTACCCTTCTTCATTTTTTTCTGAGAGAGTGGTGGTTAACCAACAATTTGAACAGCTGTGATCCTGGAGAAAGCACTATCGCAGTGTTATTGGGCTGGACATTCAAGTAGAAATATCTCGCAAAGATGAAGAAAGAATAATGTATTTCAATCTGAGGAAGGTTTGGTGTTTATGCGTGTTTTACTGCTGGCTTTGTTTGTGTCCATCAACGCTGCATAGTATGCAGGCATGGAATATTTTTTAACATCTCCCAAAAGGCACCAATTCCTGCTCTGAGCCCACAGCTTCGTAGTACTTTGTCTCAGTGATCAACATCCTTGAGCCTGTGAGGGGTGGCAGTTTTGTCCCATACTGTGGGAGTTGGCAGCACAAACTTGAAGAACAACGTGTCATATTCCACCAGGGTGGTACACATCCCGATGGAACGGACAATGAAACTTCCAACTTCAGCTAAACTTACACTATTCCCTGTTTTCCCACCTTTCTTTCTCCATCTGATCTACTGAGATTCTGCAATGCTCCTGGCTCTCTCTTCTCTGAGGAGCAGAGGTGTTGAGGACAATGCAATGGCCACCTATCAGCACCTATTTGCATCCGGTTTAGATGCTTTAGTGTGGAAAATACATCCCGTGCATTATTACAGAAGCATGAGGAAAACAATTAATACCGAGCAACGGGACATCCAAAGGGATGATTGATCCGTGTGATTTCAAGGAGACTTTTCGGAGGAGAATCATAGGGTGTCAATTATAATGCAATAAAGATTCTAAAGACAGGGACCCAAGTGGCTGGAGGGGCAAGATTGGAAGAAACTCATCCAAACGACGACAAACCTAAAGCAGGGAAGGGGGATCAATAACTCAGCAAACATTGGAGGTTAAACTGAAACGTCGGGCTATAGGTTTGCCAATTGAACTATTGGCACAGTTTAAGAGAAATAAATTTTATTTATTTATTCATACATGCATATTTAGGAGAAAAAATAATTCCAGTCTGTTGGGTATTAAAATCCGTGCTTCAAAGCCTATGCAGAATGATTTCCAGAATGTTCTCCACGTACTTTCTCTAAACTTCGTGTCAATTCAATAATAAAAGCTGTCACTTCTCATTGGCTACATTTTCCTTGTACTTCTCTCATATCTGTTCGTTGTTAATGACTCACTGAAGTCTCTCTTGTTGATCGTCTGCAAAGATGATTTGGGAAACAGCCAGCAGAGCAGATGCAGTAAAAGCAGGTGAGAGAATCGCCTCTCCTCTCGGCTCACCTCCTAACCACCAACAACCGTCTCTGAACTCCGTCGACAGACAGATTTACCCTCTGATGTCTTCTCTACATCCGAGCATCTTTGTCATTATCGTGCGTGCGTGCAATTATCAAACTCCTATGGAGCTACAGGGACCTGATTAGTACCGGGGTCAGAGGTTATGGGGAGAAGGCAGGAGAATGGGGTTTGGAGGGAGAGATCGATCAGCCATGATTGAATGGCAGTAGACTTGATGGGCCGAATGGCCCAATTCTACTCCTATCACTTATGTCCTGATTGTTACAGTTCTATACTGTTGGGGTCCACATGGAGCAGGGGTTCATAAGTTTATAGGTTCTAGGAGCAGAATTAGGCCATTCAGCCCATTGAGTCTACTCTGCCATTCAATCAAGGCTGATCTATCATTCCCTCTCAACCCCATTCTCCCGACTTCTCCCCATAACCCCTGATGCCCTTACTAATCAGGGATCTGTCAAAATCTCTGCCTTAAAAATATCCATTGACTTGGCCTCCACAGCCGTCTGTGGCAATAAATTGCACAGATTCACTGTCCTCTGACTAAACAAATCCCTTCTCATCTCCTGGGTGTTCCTGCAAATTCCACGTTGCGAGTTTAAGCCTGATCTAGCCCATGCTTCCTCCAACTCTGTACTGAGCAAGGACTCTCCCTCCCTCGCTGAAGCAATGCTGCACATTTTTACAACTTCTGTGGGCTGGTAGCCATTTATTGGTGGGAGGTCAACAGACACTTTAATCCACCAGTTTCATTCTACTGCTGAAAATGTTGGATCCAATTGAAAACTGGTGGTTCCTGTTGGAAACCTGTTGGTGGGTAAAATCTTCCCTCACTTTCTGCATACGGGTCTCAAAATGCAGTGAAGTTAGACCAAAATGCTGGAGTAACTCAGCGGGACAGGCAGCATATCTGGAGAGAAGGAATGGGTGACATTTCGGGTCGAGAACCTTGCAGTGATTGTGGCCATCGGTCATTCCTACCCAATGGGTCTGCATGACCAGCAAACACCAAAGTCTGAGCCCTGACCATTAAGTCAAGTTAAACTTATTGTCATATTTGCAAAACTATGGTGAGGTGCAGGGACAATGAAAATCCTGCTTGCGGGAGCATCTCAGGCAAAAACATAATTTATGCATTAATTTGTGTATTAACATACAAAAACATAATTTATGCATTAATTACTGTTTCTCAAATTCTCAATCAAACACAAAATACAACTAATGACAAATTTACTTTTGCTCATTTTTTCTCTTTCTACATTGTGCACAACATCATAGAGCAGGTAACCATTCAGCCCATTTGATCTGGGTAAGCATTTTCGGGTTAGTTCACTCTTGCCCACTTTTCCCATTATACTGCCAGACTTATCCAATTGCCTCCTGAGAGCTTCTATTGAATCAGACAGGGCATTCCTAATCCAAGCAATTCTTTGCCAAAATTCGTTTTTTTCTTTATGTTGCCTCTGCCTCTGCCTCGTTCACTCATCCCCGTTAATGAACCTTGCGTAGGACGGAACTGCAGATGCTGGTTTACAACCGAAAAAAGAGACAAAATGCTGGAGTGACTCAACGGGACAGGCAGCATCTCTGGGGAGGAGGAATGGGTGACGTTTCGGTGCCGAGACCCTTCTTCAGAGTCTGAAGAAGGATTTCGTCCCGGAACGTCACCCATTCCTTCTCTCAAGAGATGCTGCCTGTCCCGTTGAGTTACTCCAGCATTTTGTCTCTATCTTTGGTTCTCAGGCCATGCAGTGAGGCCAGCAATAGCAAGCGATAACCACAACTGTATTCAGGGTGGCTTCTGGCCTGTTAAATATGCATATGTGCTGGGCTGCTTTATGTGTACTGTTCTTGTTGTGAGACCATTTACACAAGGTACATTATTTATTTTCTTTCCTTGTTGGCAGTGTGCATTATTTGATTGTTGTTGTGCTCTGTGCTGCCTTTGTTATTGATCATGTCCATTCAGATCATGCCAACAGGGCCTCATCATAACTAGCTGTTTTCATCTAAATTGATCTGCACTGGGAGAATATTTGAAAGAAATATAACGTGCCAATGTGGCTGGGGAACTATGGGGCATCACAAGGAAAGGGTTTGCCCCTTTATGCTCGATCAAAGCTTGGAGGTCTTGCTGAGATACAATCTTTAATGGCTCCCACAGCCTGCGCAGCTTTCTCAACAGATAAAAGACTGGCAGAAAAGAATTAAATTGCCCGATCCCGCCCACTCATTCCCATATATGTCAGGCTACTGTGGCATTGAAATCCAGTTCTCCGGGATACTTCCCACTCACACAGCGAGGAAATACACTATGCTACAGGGAATGGGGGAAACGGCTGAATGGGGGGGACGGAAGAGCAGAGGGGAGGTTAAGGCGAAGAGAGCGAGGAGAGGAGAAGAAATACGAGCGGTGAGCAGAGGACAACAGGAGAAAGGTGGGAAGGATGGGAGTGCAATTAAAAGGAGAAGAAATAGGTGGAAAAGAGTGGAGAGAAGTGGAGGGAAGAGTGAACAGCACGCAGGGAAAAATAAAGCTGTGCTTTCCATCAATGCCCAACTATCTCTGTACCCAAAAAAAAACACTACCCAATTCACATGTTCATCAAAGGCAGCCACAAAATGTTGGAGTAACTCAGCGTCTCTGGAGAGAAGGAATGGGTGACGTTTCAGTGGAGACCCTTCTTCAGTGGAGTCTTGACTCGAAACGTCACCCATTCCTTCTCCACAGAGATGCTGCCTGTCCTGCTGAGTTACTCCAGCATTTTGTGCCTATCTTCAGTGTAGACCAGCAGTTCTTTCCTTCACATGTTCATCTCTCCCACACAGCATAGAAACACACTGAATTATTTTTTTCTCATATTGTTTACAGTGTACTATGTCTACATATTCTGTTGTGCTGCAAGTAAGGATTTCATTGTTCTATCTGGGACCAATGAAAATAATACATTTTTGACTCTCTTGACTGTTTTCACTTTAACCCAACAAACAGTTTACAACGGCCTGTTTCCTTTATCATCCTTACTTTTTTGCATATCTTTCATTCATTGTTCTTTATCTCGCCACATCACCGTCTATATCTCTCGTTTCCCTTATCCCTAACCAGTCTGGAGAAGGGTCTCGACCTGAAACGTCACCCATTCCTTCTCTCCAGAGATGCTGCCTGTCCAGTTGAGTTACTCCAGCTTTTTATGTCTATCAATATACACATCACCTATCACAAACAATATCTATATTACTAAAAGTCTGATCTTGACCGCTTTTGACTCGCTGTGCTGCGATTTCCGAGAGAACGCCGCCACCTATGGCCATCATTTTTGGCCACCTCGCTCAGAGCCCCCCTCCGCCTTCCGGGACCGGAGGATTTTTCCCATCGATGAAAAATCAGAGAGATATTAATGTTTTTAAATAATTTGCCATTCTCTCTGCTGCCCCTGCTGGAGGGAGGGGAAGGGACTATAAAACCAGGAAGTGGTGTGCCTCACTCAGTCTCTGCAAGATGGAGGAAGCCAGAGGGTCACGTCTCTCTGAGCTCTGAATAACACTGAACACATGTCTACTCAACTGTGAGTGCCCTTAATGTGGTTTGAAAATGAAAATATGGTTGGTTTGAAGTAAAAATGCACTGCAAATGGTTGTTTGGGTTGAAGTAATTGGTGGAGAGGTGGAATTGGTGGAGAGGTGGAATATTGCATCGGGGGACCAGGCCTCCCGTGTGAACATGGGACCCAACGGGTCCCACTTAGTCTAGTATCACATATTTGCTGACTGATATTTACCCTAATTCACTAAATACCATGTCTAACATACACAGGGCAACATACTGTCTATTTGATATACTATTCTCCAATACGCAACACCTGAATTATTCTAGCCATAGACACCTGATTACCACTCTGCCTGATTCATGCTCCAGCTGGAATGTCCACAGTTCACATTAAGACTTAACAGATCACTCAGGCCATGGAAGGAACAAACATATTTTCATCGTCCAATGTCCCAGTGTAATTCAGTGAGTCATAGAGTCATGCAGCGCACAACCAAGTGCTTCCGTCCACCATGCCCATGCTGACTACCAATTATACTGAATACCACCTGCTTATTTTCATCTGTTCATTTTATTTTCAGTCCCACTGTTGTGAAATCCGCAGCAGAGCGCCTTTGGTACATAATGCTAAAATAAAACACGATCCCTGCAAGTTGTGGTACTTTAAATTAATGTTTTAGGTTGGAACATCAGGTTGGAGAAATATTACAGAAGGCAAGGAACCAAATAGATTATTTGACAAGCAGCTGAACAAACATATTTTCATTCGGCAAAGTCATCACAATGTGCCTGATACACTGCTGTGATAGTCAAGTACAAAGGAACTCCAACAAGGAGCCCTGTTGGAAAGGTGGGCCCACAGTGGGAGAACCACGGCAAAAAACTATCTTGTGGTGCTGTATACTGTCCACAAGGTGGGCTGAAAAAGAGATTCAAAGACTCTTCGAATATCCCTGAAGAAATTCCACATTGACACACACTGCTGGGAACAGCAAGCATTGGACCGCCCGGTTTGGCGTAGCCACATAAAGACGGCGCACGCTCATATGAGGAAGCTAAAGTGGAGGGGGCAAAGCAAAGGGGAAAAGAGAATTAAAAAAATCAACGCAACATCATCCTACAGCTCCGCCACCTGTGTAAAGGAAACCTTCAGGCCCAGATTGGTCTAATCAACCATTTCTATACACATCACAACACCGTCAACAATATGCTCAGGTTCGCACTCGAAAGCAAGTGGCAAACAACAAAATGAGTTAGTTTACATAGCCATGAAAATAATAACAAATCATCTCCTACCTGAAGAAGCCAATAGCACCTCCGGTGGAAAGTGGGGATAATGGAAGAGTGGACATAGCAACCATAAAGGCACTGTGGAGACAAAAAGATAACAACAGGACTCAATTTTCTCTTGGTCAGTTCTCTATGCTGTCACATTTATGCTTTCAGGTGTTTGTCACCTCTCTGGTAAAACAACGACTTACTTAATTGTGGTGATCCACAGTAATCTCCAGGACCATATACAAATGATGGTGTAGGAAGGAACTGCAGATGCTGGTTTACACCGAGGATAGTCCAAAATGCTGGAGTAACTCAGCCGGTCAGGCAGCATCTCCGGAGAAAAGGAATAAGTGGAATATCTGGTGAAGGATCATTCCGACTGAATGCATGATGAAGGGTCTCAACCCGAAACGTCACCTATTCCTTATCTCCTGACCCGCTGAGTTACTCCAGCATTTTGCGTCTATCTAGACGTGATTCTTCTTCTTGGAGACCGTGGGGATGATCGGAGCAGGAGCAAAGAGGGGTGCAACTAGTAATGCACTAAACGTTATTCCCTTATCATGTACAGTGTCTGCACACTGTGAATAGCTCGATTGCAATCATATACTTTCTTTCCAGTGAGTGGTTAGCATGTAACAAAAGCTTTGTGCTGTACCTGTGGTACACTTGACAATAAGCGATAAACTC
The DNA here is from genome assembly GCF_010909765.2 of Amblyraja radiata. Lineage (NCBI taxonomy): Eukaryota > Metazoa > Chordata > Chondrichthyes > Rajiformes > Rajidae > Amblyraja > Amblyraja radiata. The sequence continues at coordinate 24,310,351 of NC_045986.1, forward strand.
AACTGATGACACCTGGAATAATATTACCCTGGCACTCACTGTGCATGTCCTGGCGGGACAATTATTGTTGAATTTAGGACTTTCATCTTCAGATTGGTTCACTGAAAAACCTCCAATATTTCACAAATCAAAGCATTAAGCATGAAAATCTGTCGGGAAATAAAAAAAGACCTTGCTTTTAAAACCCCAGTAAAAACCTGAGATCCCCTGTCAAAACAAAACAAGGGAGAGTTTTCTGTCAACCAGCAATATTTCTGGGCTACCTAGACCTATCAGATTCTAAAAAATCTGCTGTCTTTTTCTCTATCTCTTTCAATCATCCTGCAGTTGAACACTCTGTTAGTACTGTGCCAGCAACAAGTAGGGCCATCAACAACCTCACCCAAGTATTATAGGAATTGCTGAATTTAATTGGAAAATTCTCCATTTTAGAATACAAACATTACATTGCATATACAGTAATTAGAACATAGTGGTGGTGGTGCAGTCTTAATGCCTTACAGCTACTGCCTAATGCCCCTGTCCCATTCAGGAAACCTGAACGGAAACCTCTGGAGACTTTGAGCCCCACCCAAGGTTTCCGTGCGGTTCCCGGAGGTTGCAGGTGGTTGCCGGAGGTTGCCGGTAGTGGAAGCAGGTAGGGAGACTGACAAAAACCTCTGGGAACCGCACGGAAACCTTGGGTGGGGCGCAAAGTCTCCAGAGGTTTCCGTTCAGGTTTCCTAAGTGGGACAGGGGCATTACAGTGCCAGAGACCCGGGTTCAATCCTGCTTACGGGTGCTGTCTGTACGGAGTTTGTACGTTCTCCCTGTGACCTGCGTGGGTTTTCTCCAAGATCTTCAGTTTCCTCCCACGCTCCAAAGATGTGCAGGTTTGTACTTTAATTGGCTTGGTATAAATGTAGATTGTCCCTCGTGTGTGTGTGGGTGACGTTAGTGTGCGGGGATCACTGACCGGTGCCGACTCGGTGGGCCGAAGGGCTAGTTTCCGCGCTGTATCTCTGAACTAAACAAAAATATTAATTTCCATAGATCTATGCAATTGCCTGTGCTCTTGCCATCCTACCTCATTGCATCATATCAACAAGTCTTCAGAATTGCTAGCTAGGTCAGACAGCCCATATGCTGTCCCACCTATGTGATAAATGACTATGCAGTGAGATACTAGTGCAGATGCCAACTGTGAATCTATTCCCAGAAAATGTCAACAAGCTGGAATAAAAAAGATAAACACTCACAAACAAATGGAAGAAAGTGTTTATATATAATAACAGCATCGTCTCTTTAAATCTAGCCCATGATGGAAACTATAATTCGATATGAATGAAGAATAATATCTTTGCGTCTAGATACTGTCAATGTCAAAACAGGCAGATGATTACTGCCCAGTGTAGCATATCTGTGGCCATCTTTCACTGCTGTCAGTGGGTAACCTGTCTGTGTGTCACACACACCGTGCTTTCATCGGGTCACTCTCGGCCCTTTGTTAAAGCATACATTACACACCGTGCTGAGGTATTTTGCGTTCATTAATAAAAGCCCAGTTTCCCCACGGTTGCTCTGCAAGTTCTTCCTGTTATTGTGAGTGAATTTCACGGGTATAAAGTGACTTCAAATAATTGAACTGGAAATGACAGCAACAAATTAGATTGCACAGGCATACCTGTAACCTGGTGCCAGGCGTTAGCGTCTTTAAGAAAGAAGAGCTAAATTTAAGGCGGGGAGGGATGTAGAATTATTGCTTCAATACAAATACTTTGAACTTTCGATAGACACTCCTTTGGGCTTTTCATGGATATATATCGTGACGTGAGAACTATATGATTTTAGTTGTAAAATATTGGGACTGATATAAATAATATTTGGAATCCGCTACTATTATTGACATTGAGAATCCTACAAGTTATTATTATTTGAATCCTATAAATAAAATTAGAAATGCTACTCTGTGCGAGATTCCCATACTAATGGCAAGGCTGGGGATTCCATGCTACTAACATTAACAATCCCCCAGTGTTAGCAATGTTGCAAAGCCTGCACAGTTCCTGATGTTTAGTCTCTGTTGGTGATGTTGGGATACCCACTGAGTTGAGCGCTTGATGGCACTGGGCCTCTACTTGTTGGAGTTTAGTAGGATGAGGGGGCACCTCATTGGAGCTTACTGAATGGTGAAAGGCCTGGATAGAGTGGATGTGGAGAGGATGTTTCCACCAGTGGAATAGTTTAGGACCAGGGGTCACAGCCTCAGAATTAAAGGTTGTTGCTTTAGGAAAGACATGAGGAGGAATTTCTTTAGTCAGAGGGTGCTGAATCTGTGGAATTCATTGCCACAGAAGGCTGTGGAGGCTGTCAATGGTTTCATGGTCCTCCAAAATATTCCAAATGGAATTTGAACTGGAGGTGGGTATTTTTAAGGCAGAGATAGATAGATTCTTGATTAGTACAGGTGTCAGGGGTTACTGGGAGAAGGCAGGAGAATGGGGTTAAGAGAGAAAGAGAGAAAGAGAGAAAGATAGATTAGCCATGATTGAATGGAGGAGTAGACTTGATGGGTCAAATGGCCTAATTCAGCTCCTGTGACTTATGAACTTATGACGTCGGTGTTGGGTCTTCCATACTATTTGCAATGTTGGAAATTATGTCCTCTTGTTGGGAATCAAATACTGTGACTTTGTGTGTGAACTCCCAAATGTATCAGAAGGTCACTCGAGAACAACACAGAACAAAATATACACACACAAAGTGTTGATGGGCCGAATGGCATAATTCTACTCCTATTCCTTATGACCTTATGACTGGATTGCCCGCTTATTGCCTGTATGCTAATGTGAGAACTTAGCATCCAAATTGGTAACCATGCATATTTCATGACACCTGTGTTTACACCTCAAAAACACTCAATTGGCAGTAAAAAATTGGAACGCATTCCATGGTCACGAGAGGCACGATGGAAATGCAATTTCGCTTTCAGTAATCAAGCGGTTGAATAATTTACCAGTGATTCATTGGAAATGACAGCATACAAGAGAGTAGGATTTGAAAGTTGGGACCACTAGTGGGTAAGGCTTGAGAGTAAGGGATCAAGGTGGGGCGAGACATTCTTGCCATAGAGGGAGTACAGAGAAGGTTCACCAGACTGATTCCTGGCATGGCAGGACTTTCATATGAAGAAAGACTGGATAGACTCGGCTTGTACACGCTAGAATTCAGAAGATTGAGGGGGGATCTTATAGAAACTTACAAAATTCTTAAGGGGTTGGACAGGCTAGATGCAGGAAGATTATTCCCGATGTTGGGGAAGTCCAGAACTAGGGGTCACAGTTTAAGGATAAGAGGGAAGTCTTTTAGGACCGAGATGAGAAAATCATTTTTTACACAGAGAGTGGTGAATCTGTGGAATTCTCTGCCACAGAAGGTAGTTGAGGCCAGTTCATTGGCTATATTTAAGAGGGAGCTAGATGTGGCCCTTGTGGCTAAAGGGATCAGTGGGTATGGAGAGAAGGCAGGGATGGGATACTGAGTTGGATGATCAGCCATGATCATATCAAATGGCGGTGCAGGCTCGAAGGGCCGAATGGCCTACTCCTGCACCTATTTTCTATGTTTCTATGTTTCTATGTTTCTATGAGACACAGAGAAGGAAACTAAGGGTACAAGGGGCTAGGTCAGCGAGATGGAATTAAATAGAAAGTGCAAATTGGTTCTGATATACCTCCAAGCAATTTGCATGCTCCTATCACTGTCGATGTTAAAACGGCCCGTCTAATGGATGTACGATTTAACTTGGAATTGGTTCCTGTCAACCACGAGCATCCATCTAAATGTGTCGAATCACATGCAGCAAAGAGGGGACTGTAGCCAGTGACTATGAAGACTGATTTTAATTTGCTATCAATCACAGTCCACTGGCTCCCAAGCCTTTCATGGTACTCATTTTTCATGTTACATTTATCTGAATCCCCTCTTGGTAAGCAACTGTCTAGCATGGGCCAAATTAATTTGGTTAAGAATTTAATGTTTATTATATTTTCTTTAAGGGGGAAAGCAGCAGGAGGTGTTTAGTAATGAACAAGGTTTAACAGCCTGTACTATTAGCAGAGTAAGTGTGAAGATGCTCCGGGGGTGGCAGCTCGCCCATGGCTTCTCTTTTTCTGCTGGTTTCCGTTCTCTAGACACTGTCAAACCATCCACGGGACAGGCACCAACCACCTGGTTGAATCTTTCAAGAAGGAACTGCAGATGCTGGTTTACACCAAAGATAGACACAAAATGCCGGAGTAACTCAGCGGGACAGGCAGCATCTCTGGGGAGAAAGAATGGGTGACGTTACGGGTCGAGACCCTTCTGCAGACTCACTCATAGAAGGTCACCCATTCCTTCTCTCCAGAGATGCTGCCTTTCCCGCTGAGTGACTCTGGCATTTTGTGTCTTTCTTACGTGGTTGAATCTTGCCTCAAACCACAGAGAATGCTATTGTTAACTCTCATAATAATAATAATAATAAATTTTATTTATGGGCGCCTTTCAAGAGTCTCAAGGACACCTTACAAAAATTGAGCATGTAGAGGAAAAACATGTAAGGGGAATGAAATAAATAGTAGAGACATGACTAGTACACAAAGTAAAGACAGAATTCAATACAAAACACAGTATGAGGCAATTAATGCACAGATGAAAAGGGACGGGGACGTGGGGCTAAGGATAGGCAGAGGTGAAGAGATGGGTCTTGAGGCGGGACTGGAAGATGGTGAGGGACACGGAATTGCGGATCAGTTGGGGGAGGGAGTTCCAGAGCCTGGGAGCTGCCCTGGAGAAGGCTCTGTCCCCAAAACTGCGGAGGTTGGACTTGTGGATGGAGAGGAGACCGGCTGATGTGGATCTGAGGGACCGTGAGGGTTGGTAGGAGGAGAGGAGGTCAGTGAGATATGGGGGGGGCAGATGGTGGAGGGCTTTGTAGGTGAGGACCAGGATTTTGTAGGTGATCCGGTGGGAGATGGGAAGCCAGTGAAGTTTTTTGAGGACTGGAGTGATGTGATGCCAGGATTTGGTGTGGGTGATGAGTCGGGCGGCTGCGTTCTGGACCAGTTGGAGTCGGTTGATGTAGGTGGAGCTGATGCCAAGGAGAAGTGAGTTGCAATAGTCCAGTCGGGAGGAGATGAAGGCATGGATGAGTCTTTCAGCAGCAGGCGGTGTGAGAGAGGGTCTGAGTTTGGCGATGTTGCGGAGATGAAAGAAGGAGGTTTTAATGACATGGCGGATGTGAGGCTCAAGGGAGAGGGTGGAATCAAAGATCACGCCAAGGTTGCGGGCCTGGGGAGATGGGGAGACAGTGGTGCCGTCGATGGTGAGAGTGGGGTTATTGATTTTGCTGAGTGTGGCTTTGGAGCCTATGAGGAGGAATTCTGTCTTATCGCTGTTGAGTTTGATGACCGCAATACCCAAATTGAACCGTTAAGGTTTAGAGCACAGAAGATGGGCATTCAGCATTGTTGTGTCCAGGCTTTGACACATATTCTCATTCGCTTTCACCAACTCCCGTTCTATGTCCATAAACATTTCAATTTCACATTCATGTGTGTCGCTGAATGAAATGATTTCTCTACATGTTGACAGTTCTGGACAAAACCCAGTGGTGTCACTTCATGTTCCAAGATAGCACAGAGGAGGCCAAGATCATTTCATTATTGAGGAGCAGGGTAATTTCAAAGAATGGCACCGTCAAAGGATGCAGTGTTAAATGGTACCATACATCTACAAGGACCAGTACCTCATACTGTATGTAGAGCTACTGGGAAATAACAGTCATATGTCTGACCTGGGCGTTTATGAGGACCAAACCTCCACTCCATGCGCTTGTGTGACACTGAAGAAGAGGTGGACATTTAGAGACATTGTCTCTCAGCGAGAATATTAAACCGAGACCTGCCTGGCAGCTCTGGTCAACATAAAATATTCCTCAGCACAATCCTGAAGAGTGGCAGGGGATTTCTGCCCAGTATTCTGGCTAATATTATCCCTCAACCAATTCTGATCAGCAGATCATCTTACTGCTTATTGATGGCTCTGCATCACAACAGCGGCAGAGTTGCTGTCTTACCGCGCTAGAGACCCGGGTGCAATCCTGACTGTGGGTGCTGTCTGTAAGGAGTTTGCACGTTCCCCCCCATGACCTGCGTGGGTTTTCTCAGGAAAGCTCCGATATTCTCCCACACTCCAGAGGGAAACAGGTTTGTAGGCTGATTGACTTAGTATTATTGAATTTGTAAATTGTTAATTGTTCCTAGTCTATGTAGGATAGTATAAGTGTGCGGGGATCATTGGTTGGCACGGACTTTGTGGGCTGAAGGGCCTGTTTCTGTGCTGTATCTCTAAACTAAACTAACAATATTTCTGTTCTGATGAAGAATCTTGAGTCTGAAACTGTAATTTTGTTTTTTGTTCCACAGAAGCTGTCTGAACCACTGAGCATTCCCAGCATTTTCTGCTTTTATTTCAGATTTCCAGCCTCTACAGTTCTTTTGATTTTTATTATCTCTACTTCAAAGTATTTTAAAGTGATATAAATGCTCTGGGATTTCCTGAGGTTTTGAACATTGTTCAGTGAACAGTGAACACTTTGTTCTTTCTTTACTCTCTCAGGAACAGTGAATGGTCCCCAGGTACTCCGGGGTGCCATGTGTGTGCATCTTGCTACAACACGAACTGCTGAATCTGGGGCATTGTATAATCACAGTTCTGTTACCCACCAAACTAACTTAAAGATAGTGCCTGAACATTTCTCCAGATTGTCTCCCAGCAACATAGCACCAATTTAAGTACTTATGAAAGAATTATATAAGATTTCGACTAAACTACTAATTTGCATAGTAGAAGGGCCTCGACCCGAAACGACACCCATTCCTTCTCTCCAGAGATGCTGCCTGTCCCGCTGAGTTACTCCAGCATTTTGTATCTATCTTTGGTGTCTGCAGTTCCTTCCCACTAATTTACGCATTTTGGAGGATTGCCAAAGAATAAAGACAATAAGAATGATGAAAGTGAATTATCTTAATCTAATTAATCAGGGAAGGGAAGTGTTTATGGGACTTATCATGCTACACTAATTAATCGTATGTACAGTTTCTACAATGGGTGACCAGGATAGAGTACCTCTCCCAGTCAATCTTGATGTGTGTGGCTGGACTGTGAGTGCAAACGTTCATTTAAACAATTGGATAACCGGGATGAGCCCAATCCCATGCCCCTGACATTCCAACACTTGGATCATCTTTTTGAGTGGACAACGGATGTGAAGGGTATTACTTCCAGGAATCCTGATTTTAATATTCCATTCTCAAGGGGACTGGGGCTAATTACAGGAAAGCAGATTCTGCTTCAGGCAAGATCAGCCAAGTATCCAACATCAATGTATGCAGCGGTAGAGTTGCTGCCTCACAGCGCCAGAAACCCGGGTTGGATCCTGACTACGGGTGCTGTCTGTACGGAGTTTGCACGTTCTCCCTGTGACCTGTGTGTGTTTTCCCCAGGATCTCCGGTTTCCTCCCACACTCCAAAGGCGTACAGGTTTGTATGTCAATTTGCTTTGGTAAAATTGTAAATTATCCCTCGTGTGTGTAGGATAGTGTTAATGTGCGGGTATCGCTAGTCGGCGCGGACACGATGGGCCGAAGGGCCTGCTTGCGCGTTATATCTATAAACCAAACCAAACCAGTGCCTTTATGGCCTAGTTCAACTCATGGCAGTGCCCAGCTAAACACAGAAGGAACCACCCTCCTGTTGCCAAGTTCCACCAGAGTGAGATTAAATGGATCAGTTCCACCTCACAAAGGTGCTCGACATTTATTTTTGTGCGTTGCTTCACTTCGTTTTACGATACACTCTTTGACCATTTCTATTCCATGTTCAGTTATTTTAATAATTTTAACAGGCTTGGGTTAGAAGTAAAACGAAGCAAATAGTGATCATGTTTCTGCTGCCACATTATGTCATATCACAGCATAACACATCTTGTGACATATGTCATATTAAAAAAAAAGGCACATTCTGTTACTGTCATGGCGTGATAACACATTAGGAGGCATAAAAAAATCTGGATGTTATTTAAAACATTCCCATTTGGCTTCTACCAAGAATACTTTCATTAAGATGACAATTATTGAAGTGATAGATGCTCTGGTGAGGTCTCAAGTTACTCATACTTTTATTACCAATTCCACACACTGCCAGCCTGTCCATCAAATTTATCGTGTATTAGCATAATGCAAAAAAAATCGTCCAGTTGTTAGGAAGAAAACTTTGCATTTTCATCAGGGCTGTTTCAGTCTCGAAATGAGGAAGTTAATTGGGGGGAAGATCTAATGTTTCGGTGGGGAATTTCCAAACAAGTAATGGCAGCAAGAAGGCAAGAAAGCTGAGCGTAAGAACAAGGCCGATGCACTCAGTATAATTGTGAGGGATTGTTTGTAGCAGCAGAGGTGGTATCTTGCATGAGACGAAGAATCTCTTCCCCCCTCAAAAGGAGAAAAATTATCTCATTTCACTACTTAAAGAACAAAGCGGGACGACAGATGGCACAATGGGCTAAGTGTTCGGCTGGCAACCGGAAGGTAGCCGGTTCGAATCCCGCTTGGAGTGCATACTGTCGTTGTGTCCTTGAGCAAGACACTTCACCCACCTTTGCCTGTGTGTGAATGTGTGTGAGTGATTGGTGGTGGTCGGAGGGGCCGTAGGCGCAGATTGGCAGCCACGCTTCCGTCAGTCTGCCCCAGGGCAGCTGTGGCTACAGAAGTAGCTTACCACCACCGAGTGTGACTGAATAATGCGATGTAATGCGCCTTGAGTATTAGAAAGGCGCTATATAAATCCCATCCATTATTATTACTATAAATGTGAATTTCTGTAGGAAGGAACTGCAGATGCCGGTTTAAACCGAAGGTAGGCACAAAATGCTGGAGTAACTCAGCGTGTCAGACAGCATCTCTGGAGAAAAGGAATAGGTGGCATTTTGGGTCGAGACCCTTCATCAGAATTTCTCCCTAGTGCCTTTGTTTTCAATTACAGGATGTTTCTGGTTGTTGACATTTATTGCCTATCCCAAGTTCACATGTCATAGGGTAAAGGTTCTGGGATGCAGATGAAGTGATGAGGTGAAGTAATGTATTTCAAAGTCAGGGCAGTGTGAAAATTGAAGAGGAAATTGCAGTTGATTTAATTGACATGGGCTTGCTGTGTTGCCTTGCTTGGTGGTAGAGTCTATGGGGTTGGAAGGTGCTGGCAGAGTAGCCTTAGTGAGCTACTGCGTAGTATTTTGTAGCTGATACACATCGTGGCAACAGTTCGCTGAGGATGAAGGCATAAATATTCAAGATGGTGGATGAACTGCCAATCCAACACTATGGGTGGCATGTTGGAGCAGTGGTAGAGTTGTTGCCTTACAGCACCAGAGATCCGGGTTCGATCCTGACTATAGGTGCTGCCTGTACGTAGTTTGTATGTTCTCCCCGTGTGGGGATAAGGGGCTACGGGGAGAGGGCAGGGATATGGACCTAGGTATGGTTAGTATGGTAAGACCTGAGTGATCTCCTGGACATGTGTCGATCGCCTGGATTGGGGTCGGAGAGGAATTTCCCGGATTTTTTCCCCGAATTGGACCTGGGTTTTTATCCGTTTTTTTGCCTCCCCCAGGAGATCACGCGGTTCTTGGGGTGGAGAGGGGTGATAGCGGTATAAAGGGGATGGTAGTGTCTTGTGTTCTGTGTCTTGTGTCTACTGTTTGTGGGTAAGTGTGTCTGTTTAGTGTTCAGCCATGAGTGAATGGCGGTGCGGGCTCGACGGACCTGGTGATCTACTCTCGCACCTACTTTCTATGATTCTATGATTCTACTGCGTGTGTTTTCTCCAGGATCTCCAGTTTCTTACTACACTCCAAAGACGTGCAGGTTTGTGGGTTAATTAGCTTGGTATAAATTACATTATCCCTCGTGTGTGTAGGATAGTGTAAGTGTGCAGGGATCGCTGGTCGGCACGGATGCGGTGGGCCGAAGGGCATGTTTCTGCGCTGTATCTCGAAACTAAATTAAAAACTAAACTAAGTTATTTTGTCTTGCTTGAAGTTAAGCGCCTTGAGTTGTTGAACCTTCAGTTATCACAATTCTGATTTCTGTTTTGTAGATTGTAAAAAGACCTCAGAAAATGAGCCATTCATCGCAGGACAGCGAGTGCATGACCTGCACGTGTGGTCACGGCATTTACGTGGCTGGTCCAGCTGAGAATTAGCCAGTGGCGACCGCGTGAATCTTGATGATGGGATTGGTGTTGAACGCCCGAAATGAGATGGTTCCTATCCTATCTTGCTGTAGATGATCATTGTCTACGAGAGACGGCCTGGAATGCTGATTCATTACCATGTGTCTTAATGCATTTTTCATTTTGTTTGCTGTCTTTTCCACATTGCGAAAGTGACTGTTCTCCGAGAATATTTTATAGCCTGGAAATACCTTGTGTGTCATGAAGTGTCGCAGGAAAGCAAGTCACGTCTTCCTTTTTCATGTGTCTCGGTGTATTCAACCTGTGTTTCTGATCTACCATTTGCATTCTGTTTTAATGTTTACTAGTAAGGTGCTTAGGAGCAGTGCAAAGAAGGAAGGCTTTCTGACTGTGAGAACTCACAGTAGATCTTCATTCTGGATCTAACTTGTAACACATCTGCCCTGGGAGCGTTTGACAGTGGTTGTGAATGGAGTTTCATTCTGCATCTAATCACTACTGTACTTGCCCTGGAATTTTGTTTTTTTTGGATGTATAGAAGCTTCACTGTACATCTTACCCTTGTTCTACTTGTCCTGAGAAAGCTCAATGCAGCAGGAAGGAAAGAGATTTATTCTATCTCCAACCTTGAAATGCTTGTTGCTGACAACGGAAGGTATTCCACTTGTGAGTATTAACACGGCTACTAACCTTGAAGAGCACAGAATTCACACAAGAAGTCATAGAAAAACAAGCGATTGGTGCCAGAAGCATGCGGCTTGACAGGTCTGCAATTCAAGCACAAATTGAGAGCACTTGCAATTTTAATATTTAATACTCTCTGCCGGAGCCAGGCTGGGCGGTACAGAACTCCCTTTTCTGATCACAAATCTCGACATGTGCCACGATTGCTCATTCTGATTATTCAAGATCTTATCAATCAAAGCAATGAATTTTACACACAGCCGCGGTGAGCATGATTTTGTTTTGATGGGTAGCGTGTCATTTTTATCCTTCCTCCAACCACTACAAAAAAAAGTGTCATTTCCAAAATTAGGAATTAATAATAAAAAAATTATTTTAAAAGAGCATTTTTCAATGGCTTTTCCCTAAACCTGAAATCGTCCAAAGCTGTTTGGTGATGCTGCTGAGAAGTTAAAATGTTATCAGATTTTTGAAGTTCGAAGCAATCATGGCTTATTTATGGAATAATGGACACAGCTGAGACCAAAAGAGGCTAAAATCCAATCAAGGGGTTTAGATGGTTTAAATATAGACTGGGAGTTAGTGGTGACAATCTAACATTCATGTATAGAATAACTGAGATCTGGGAGTGTAATCTAATTGAGAAACTCAAGTGATTTCTGCATGGAGTAACAGTAAATCAACATTGAGTTACAGGCTACAGTCTAATGAGGGGTTCTGGTGGTTTATGTATAGAATAAATGGTACCCAGGAATGAGTTTGGGGCTAGAATTTAATCAAAGGATTTAGGTGCTGAATATCGAATCTGTATATAATGGGCACCAAGTTGTGAGTTGTAGGCTGGAATCTAATCAAGGAGTTCGGATTGTATAAATGAAAAGAATACATCACACGCAGGGAGTCACGTGCTAGGATTTAATTAAGACATTTGGGTACCTTGTAAGTAAAAGAGGAAACAGTGGTCATATAAAACTGAAGAAGTAAGAAATTCAAGTTTTATCACATCGTGTTTTGTATCTGTTCTCCTTGAAGAGTAATAATCCAGGGAAGCATTTGGCAGCAAACACTGACAACCTTTATTTAATAATCAAAAAATGTTCTGTGCTGGAGATGGGATGAATTTCCAATACATGCCTACTGAATGAGGCACAGTCAGTTCAGATCCAGAATGCCATTCGTAGGAATTTAGCACCATTCTTAGGAATTCAGCTTGCACAGTATCTGATGGGTATCGTTCATTTCCTGCACAGTTCCATTCCCAGTGGCCAGTTTCAGTGAGGTTCAATGGGCTGTGGGTCTATGGCCGCTGAGAACTAGTGGAGACTGTTGAATACATTTCCCGATCTTACCCCACATTGATGACTATTCAGTGGCGCAGAATTTTGTTGTACTTTGATTATCTCATTTATCTTGAAGAATGAAAGGCCGGTGTCAATACGCTGTAGATGTTTCAATGGACATCTGAAGGAACTCAGATCAATTCTGCCACAAGTACTGTAGTCAAAAGGCATCAAAAGAAGGCTGACATTGATTTCTCTCTTTCTGCACTCCTACGCTGAACTCATTTGTTAAACCAATCTTAAACCACTTTCAGAATCATTTCAAAAGAATGACTTGAATTTGTTTCTGCCTGAGGTATTTATTGCTAAACCTAATTCTGATTATTTAACATTTTCAATAGGCGAGCCTTCACAAAGCTTTAATCAATAGGAACACCTTGAAGAGAAAAGGGAAAGCCGAAGATGGATATAAAATGAATGCATAAAACAAAGCGCGGCCCAAACAATGATTTAATGCTCATACCCGTGACATGAATGTACTTCCCTTCACAGTCTTTCTGTGTGGGAGCAAGGATGTGCCCAATGCACCAACTGGTGATAAGTGTTTTAAATTAAGAAAGAAACATGAGAATTATGATTTTTTTTTTAAGGCCGTTCATGATCTTAGGATATCCCAACGCATTTGAAAGCCAACCTGATATTTTTGTTTCCAGTCTGCAGAAGGGTCTTGACCCAAAACGTCTCCCATTCCTTCTCTCCAGAGATGCTGCCTGTCCCGCTGAGTTACCCCCAGCTTTTTGTGTCTATCGTTGTTTCAAGCACAGTCTGTTTTGTAGTAAATGCCTACTATTTTCTGTGTGCTTAAGCAAAGCAAGAATTTCATTGTCCTATACAGGGACACATGACAATAAACTCACTTGAACTTGAACTTGAACTTGAGTTGCTGTCATATTCCAGGCAATGCTAATGCTAAAAGGCTGACAATGTCACCAAAAGACAACGTCCAATACATTGTCTTTTGCACATGGAATACCATGTTCTACCCTTCACATTGTACCTCAGTAAAGCAATATCTACCACACAAACAGTTATTTGCTCGGGAAGCCTGTTGTGACCTGTATGTGTTTATGTGAAAAAATCTGACTGGCGGGAATCCTTGCCAAAAAAATTGAAATCTGCCTACCACTTACCACTGCTCCGTGTCTTTCCTGACACATATGACATTTAGTATGTTGATTAAGGGATAATATTGGCACTGGCACAGGAAATTCTTCCTGCTCTTTCTTGTAAAGGTGCCATAGAATTTTTTTAAATGTTCAGGTCAGTTTATTGTCACATGTATCGAGCTACAGTGAAAATGTTTTGTTGCATGCTAACCAGTCAGCGTAAAGACAATACATGATTACAATAGATACACGATAAGGGGATAACGTTTATAGATCATAAGATCGTAAGGAATAGGAGTAGAATTAGGCCATTCGGCCCATCAAGTCTTCTAGGCCATTCAATCATGGCTGATCTATCTCTCCCTCCTAACCCCATTCTCCTGCCTTCTCCCCATAACCCCTGACAACTGCACTAATCAAGAATCTATCTATCTCTGCCCCAAAAATATCCGCCGAATCCCTGGCGCTGTCGGACGGCAACTTTACCGCTGCGCCACCATGCCGACTGGACTGGCTCCAAGTCCATGTCCTTGCAATGTCAGGTCTTTGCATTACATCAAATACTTAAACAACAGAAGGAGTCATCTTGGTACATCTGGGTCAGAACTAGATTTGAGCTCATACATAATTAAAAAGTTATCATCAGTCTCCATTATTTTCTGTGAAACTGGTACTTTGTTTTTTTTCTTTTCCTGCTTTAATAAATATTTGATATTCATACATTTGGTTCCCTGGGTCAAATTTATATACCATCCCATTCAAGTCAGTTTTAGATCAGTTAGTACCTCGGGTGCAAGTTAAAATGATGCAGGTTTTTAGCTCAACACGAGACCATCAGTGAATACTGGCTGGCATTCCAGGGCTGCACCAGGAGAGTACCACAGTGTAACAGGTATTATCCTTTGGTTGAAATGAAAACTAAAATCCGTGCCTGCCTGCTCAAGTGGACATAAAGAGGTACCGTCTCTGAAGTTATTCATGCGCCAGATACTGTTCATCCTCCTGCCATTGGAACATCCTTCAGCTGTCTGGAACTTAAGGTCATAAGGTCATAAGGGTTCGGAGTAGAATTAGGCCATTCGGCCCATCCAGTCTACTCCGCCCTTCCACCATGGCTGATCTATCTCTCCCTCCTAATATAATTCTCCTGCCTTCGCCCCATAACCTCTGACACCTTGAGGTGTCAATGAACTTTAAATTATTTTCTTATGAACTTGTATTGACTTTAAGTTATCGTCTTATGTCGGGACTTGAATGTCCATACGCAGGCACACTCATATACTCACTCACTCACTCACTCACTCACTCACTCACTCACTCACTCACTCACTCACTCACTCACACACTCATATACTCACTCACTCACTCACTCTCACACTCACTGTAATTTTTCTTCCCTCATGACACTCTACTTCTTGCAGGAATGGTTGATATGTTCCAGATCTATTTATGTGGCTTGATATACATTTCTGCTTGATGTATGGTCCATTGAAACGATTCGGATGTTTCCTACTTCAACGCTATTACTTATACAGAAGCTGTTGTTGTATCGAGAAGATTGAAGGTTCGATTTTCTGGATCTGTGTGACAAAATAATGGGCTGAGGAGGTTTCTTAATCAGAAAAGAAATGTCAAGTTATCTTCTATTTTAAACTGGCTAGACCAATGTTTTTCTGCATCAAAATATTTGCAGGATGAATGACAGGCCTGCTGAGCACGGTGATGGGAAAGGATTATGACTGCCTTGAATCTTGCAATGTTTTCCCTTTCCATCTGTTCAAACCATGCTGTTTGTTTCTACGAGTCATTTACTACCCACCATCCCCGTGCCCTCTTCCCCCTCCCCTACCATCAATGCCCAGACAGCTAGATTGTCATTAGATGATCTACTCACTTACAGGCAATTCGTGACTGTCCCTTGTCCACAAACGCGCTTACCATCATGCTTTGTGTGACCCGAGTTGCTGATGATGAACTGTGCAAAAAGGAGATGGTGGTGGTGACAAAATGTTGCAGGAAACTTATGTATGTGGGTGAGGAATCTGCTGTCATTTTACCAGTCGGATCGCCGTTGAATTTGAGGAATATCAAGGAATGTATGCCAAAACATCAGGAAGTGTCAGAAGAAGGGTCTCGACCCGAAACGTCACCTATTCATTTTCTCCAGAGATGCTGCCTGACCCGCTAAGTGACTCCAGTTTTTTTTGTGTCTATCTTCGGTTTAAACCAGCATCTGCAGTTCCTTCCCGCACAGGAAAAAGTAAAATGCTTGCTCTCTGCTAGATCTTTAACACCAACTAATGTGCAGCATCCCTCAGAAGCTGAGAGTCAACGTTTCCCCTGAAGCAAGTCCGAGAGTGGGGCTTGAGCTTATAACCCTCTTATCTCAGAGACCAGAAAGGTTCATATTCCCGTCTAAAGTGCTGCTTGTTCATTGTGCTTGTGTAGGTTAGAAACAAAGTTTGCCATTTCCAGTCATCGTCCTCTTATTTTCCATTCTTCATCATTGTGTTTAAATTCACGTTTGATTTTGTCTCTGTGTTACCCTCTTTCCCCCCCCCCCCCCCCCCCCCCACCCCCCCTTCTCTCTACCTCCTCTCTCTCCCTCTCCCCCCATTCCAATCTCAGCAAGCTCCTTTCACCCTACATCCCTTTGACATCTCTCCATGATTTCTGCTGTCTTGGCCTCAAGCACTGCGATTCCCACCCTGAACCACTCCACTCGTCTATCCCAAACCTTTAAGACACTCATTAAAATCTACTTCTGTGATTAATGTATCAGGCACCAGCGTGATTTGTTTGTTAATCACACCTGTCAAATGCCTCTGGTGCAGTATAAATTTACGGTGCTGTCGTTACGTACCGTGCGGTTCGTAGCTTTTTTGTCGCGCGGGTTGCTAGCTACGATGCGTATTTAGAAACAGCAGGGTAATGACTAAAACCGCAGGCAGGCAGGCTAACGGCAGGTCCCAGCGACCTTGACCGAGCCAGTGACACCACACACACTGTTGTCAAGCACTCGAGGCAGATTAGTGCTGAGAGATGCGGAAAACCATTTGAGAAGCAGCAATCAAGACAGATAAGATGCAGAGTCAGTGAGGAGGTGCAGGGGGGGGTGATTTGGAGGAGGCCACGGAGAGGTGGCGGGGGATGGAGAGTGACTTTGCGCTGCGATCACCAGGGAGTCGGAGCATGAAGTACAATTGATTTCCGTTCAGACAAAATTCAATTTACTGTAACAGAAAGGAGGCTTGCTTCTATCACACCGTTCTACACAGGAATTCTCCTCTGTTGTTATTCATGCCAACAGGGAGAGACTGCAATCAAACTATTTACTCCGAGCTGCTGCTTTGCAGTGCGGCACCTTCGCATAACTCCACCTGCTCTCTCCATTGCTATTCAGAATATTAATCCACGAATGCACGAGGTGGCTGAGATGATATATATTTAATGCAATTTTTAAACTACTCCGAAGGGAGAAAGAAGGGATACAGGGAGGACTGCACGAATTAGGCTGGGAGTGACGTGGAAAGTGTGGTGCGCAAACACCAACTTGTACTCATGTGGCCAACTGGCCTGTTTCTATATAGAAACAAAGAACTGCAGATGTTGGATTGCAAAAAGATTGTGATTGGGGGGTGGGGTATTGGGGGGGATGTTGAGGGGGAGGGGTGTTGGGGGGAGGGGGTGGGGGAGAGAACTGAAAGAGAGGAGGGGCAGAACAAAGGCTGGAGAGTGATAGGTGGATACGGGTAAGCGGTGTTTTGATGAGGCAGATGGTTGGATGAAGGCCAGAAATGGAAAGACTGAAGGTGTGAGATCAGGAACGGCGAGACCAAGCAGAGATTCGGTAATGGATTCACAGAACACTCGGTGGGCCAAGGGCTACTGGATCTCCTGGTTGCTAATCATTTTAACTTCTCAACGATTCCCATGCTGACTTTTCTGTCCTGGGCCTCCTCCATTGCCAGAGTGAGGCCATATGCACACTGGAGGAACAGTACCTCATATTCCACTTGGGTAGCTCACAACCGAATGGTATGAACATTGAATTCTCCAACTTTGGGTAACTTACCTAACCCACTCACCCCCCCCCCCCCCTCTTCCTCCCCCTCCCTCTCTTCCCTGCGATGCCCGAGGAATTAAGTAGCAGGAAGGGGAGGGGGGAAGACTCGCACCAGTTTCTCATCTCCCCCTCCCCTTCCTGCTCCATTCATTCCTCTGGCTTCACATTTCGCAAATCTTCTATCCTCATCTCACACCTGTGGTCTTCTCATCTGTGCCCTTTTATCTTTGTCCAACCATCTGCCTATCCTCATTCTCCCTCACCTGTACCCACCTATCACTTGCCAGGCTTTGTCCTGTCCCTGCTCTCTTCCAACTTTGCTTCACCCCCCCCCCCACCAACCCACCAACCCCCCCGCCCCCACCACCATCCTCCCCACAACCACATTGAGTCCAAAGACGTATCCAAACCCAAAACACCACCTATCCACGTCCTCCAGAAATGTTGCCCAACCCACTGAGTTACTCCTTCACTTTATGCCATGGACTGTTTCCATGCCGTACATTCAGCCGATGAACAGTCCAGCAACCCATGATTAATTCATGCCCATTAAATGCAGTGCAGGCATTATGCTATTTTTGCATGGATATTATTTTTGTTATATTTGCATAAATATGTTATTTTTGCATAAATTATTAGCATGAATTCAACATAAAGCCCATAAATGTGCGGGTGCACATAGATCCTATTTTGGATCCCTAAGAACACTCACCGCCATCAAAAATAAGATGCTTAAAATCCCCGCTTCTTTTCATGATGTTACATTAACCAGGATGGAAAACCTTTAATTCTTAAGCCAGCCTCAGCATTCAAAAGATCATTCTCCACAACTTCGTAGAGATTCCGCCACCAAGCATATCTTCTCCTCGCCTCCCCTTCCAGCAGTTTCCTTCGTGACTCCCTGCTCCAGCCATCTGTTGCCATCAACCACCCTTTCAGTTTAGTTTAGTTGAGAGATACTGCTGGAAACAGGCCCTTTGGCCCATCCAGTCCGCACCGATCAGCTTCCTACACGAGGGACAATATTTACATTTGTACCAGGCCAATTAACAAGTGAGGGAGGAATCAGAAGTTCTGGGAAAAAAAAACCCACGCAGGTCACGGGGAGAAGGTGCAAACTTCGTACAGTCAATCACCCGTAGTCAGGATCAAACCCAGGTCTCTGGCGCTGTATGCGCTGTAAGGCACTAACTCTACCGCTGCGCCAACGTGCCGCCCTTTCTTATGGCACTTTTCCTTGCAACACAGATGGCGGAATACTTTCCTTACACCATCCAGTGACCCAAAAAAAAATCAGTCCAAGTGAGGTTGGAATTCATTTGCATGTCTTCTAGTCGATGTACTGCATTCAGTGTTCCCAGCGCAGCTCCCTCTATATTGGAGAAACCAGGCGCAAATTGGGCAATTGCTTGGTGATCACTTGGTAAGTGGTGACCATGAGCTCTTGCTGACCTCTTGCCTTCCACTGTAGTTTTCCATCCCACTCCCACTGTGGTTACCGGTCTGAGGTCTCCTGCACTGGAACAAAACGCCCCAATACAACCTTGAGTAACATCGTTTACTACTGGGCATGTCTCCCTGATCATAAACCCTCCATTCTTTTATTCATGAAGGAACTGGATTAGTACAGTACTCAAGTACTTCTTGATTAGTACGGTAGTCAGAGGTTATGGGGAGGAGGCATGAGAATGGGGTTAGGAGAGAGAGATAATTGAATGGCGGAGTAGACTTGATGGGCCGAATGGCATAATTCTACCATTCCTTGTGACCTTATAACTGCAGATGTAACTCAGCGGGACAGGCAGCATCTCTGGAGAGAAGGAATGGGTGACTTTTCGGGTTGAGGCCCTTCTTCAGAGGGCAGAGGGAGACGAGAGATATGTGGAAGGGTAAAGGTGTGAAAACAGCAGATCAAAGCAGACGATGATCAAGGAAATGTAGAACGGATCATTGTTGGCTGAGGGGAGGGTGGCACGAGGCACACAAGGACATGTATCAGGAGGACAGTGAAACTAGTCGGAGAACTAGGGTGGGGAAGGGAGTGGAAGGGTGTTCATGTTTTCATTCTCATTTGGGACGACAGATGGCACAATGGGCTAAGTGTTCAGCTGGCAACCGGAAGGTAGCCGGTTCGAATCCCGCTTGGAGTGCATACTGTCGTTGTGTCCTTGGGCAAGACACTTCACCCACCTTTGCCTGTGTGTGAATGTGTGTGAATGTGTGTGAGTGATTGGTGGTGGTCGGAGGGGCCGTAGGCGCAGATTGGCAGCCACGCTTCCGTCAGTCTGCCCCAGGGCAGCTGTGGCTACAGAAGTAGCTTACCACCACCGAGTGTGACTGAGGAGTGAATGAATAATGCGATGTAAAGCGCCTTGAGTATTAGAAAGGCGCTATATAAATCCCATCCATTATTATTATTATTCTCTAACTTCTTCCATTAACGAGGTAATCTTGCAGCTTGTTCCCACAGTTATCCGGGTTTTACACTTCCTGAAACAGCCCACATCCTCCATTTCTCACAACCCACATAGCTTAATAGGCTTCTTTCCTCTCCTTCGCAGTTTTAAGGTTTGTTCTTTAAAAATTAAACATTTATTCTGTTTCACTTCCCACAGACGGGGGTGTGACCTGCTGTGTATTCCCAGCAATTTCTGTTTTTATTTTAAATTTTAATCCTTGGTTGAATTTTAAATGTAAAGTTTAAATGTTAATTATTGGTTGACTTCACTTACTACCTCACCCTTGCATTCATTTCCTGTAAAAGGAAATCATCAAAAGATCTTAGCCAAATC
The DNA here is from genome assembly GCF_010909765.2 of Amblyraja radiata. Taxonomy (NCBI): domain Eukaryota; kingdom Metazoa; phylum Chordata; class Chondrichthyes; order Rajiformes; family Rajidae; genus Amblyraja; species Amblyraja radiata. The sequence goes on from NC_045986.1 coordinate 24,330,605, forward strand.
CTCAGTCACAAAGAGTCCTCGTGTCTGGTGTAGTAGGAAGGAACGGCAGATGCTGGTTTAAACTGAAGATAGACACAAAAAGCTGGAGTAACTCAGCGGGACAGACAGCATCTCTGGAGAGAAGGAATAGGTGACGTTTCGGGTCATAGAAACATAGAAAATAGGTGCAGGAGTAGGCCATCTGGCCCTTCGAGCCTGCTTCGCCATTCGATATGATCATGGCTGATCACCCAACTCAGTATCCCATCCCTGCCTTCTCTCCATACCCTTCTTCACACTGAGAGTCAGGGGAAAGGGAAACAAGAAATGTAGATGGGGATATAGAACAAATGAACAAAGGGCATGCAAATAAGTGCCAACGATAAAGGAGACAGGCCATTGTTAGCTGTGGCCTAGGTGAAAATGAGTTATAGACAATGAGATTCAACAAGATGACTTTGCAGCTAATGCCCCTGTCCCACTTAGGAAACCTGAACGGAAACCTCTGGAGACTTTGCGCCCCACCCAAGGTTTCCATGCGGTTCCCGGAGGTTGCAGGTGGTTGCCGGAGGTTGCAGGTAGTGGAAGCAGGTAGGGAGACTGACAAAAACCTCCGGGAACCGCACGGAAACCTTGGGTGGGGCGCAAAGTCTCCAGAGGTTTCCGTTCAGGTTTCCTAAGTGGGACAGGGGCATAATACAACAACTTGGGTGGGGGCAGAGACGGAGAGGGAGGGTTGCCTGGTTCCTTGACTTGGATTTGAGTTTTCTCCCAATCATTGTCTGTTACAGGTGTGACATGAATGCAAGAAACTGCTTTGATGATACGAGGCAGTCAGTCTATTCAATGCACTTTGAGATATGCAGGACAGATGGAGAGACACCCTTTATACGCTGTCAATATTCCTTACTTTTAGAATAGCTGGGTGATTATAGTGCATTACAGAACAGCTCAAGCCAGTGCTCCAAAGTGGATTTAAATAAATTTAGAGCTCAATTGATGCTGTCAGGGCTTCATTTACCTTGTGAATCATAACAGCTAAGGAGCAAAATGGACCTTTACCATTAATCGCAGTCTGGGTACTGAATCAAGATGAAGGGATACTGTTGCTGAGGTGGTGTGTAACCAGACTGCATGGTCCGAGGAGCTGAACCACTGGTATCTAATAACAATAATCAATCAATACAGAAATGGAAAACCAAAGTCAATGAACTAAGGAAGCAGCCGGGAGCTAATTTTTCTTTTAGTATTATCCTGATGAATCATTTATTTCATTGCCGTCGAAACTGGAAAGGGAAACAGCTGATCCTTTTCCGCAGCAGACGGCCGTGCCTTCTGACAGTGGGATTCACTCCCATTTGCGTCACCAGATTGTGTGTAGACTACAGTGTTGGCACCCTTTCCCCTGCAGATTGTTGGCTCAGCCTGCTCCGTAGGCCCTTCATTCACCTCACACGCTGCAGTTCCTGATTTGATTTGCGTTCTGCTCAGTGTTTGCTTCACGACTGGGAGACACAGATGAAGGTGCACAGCTGCGTACTACAGCAAGTTTACAAACTGTAGGTCAATCTACTTCATAATTACCGCGGATCCAGAACACAAGCGTGGGCCTTAATAAAGTATCAAAATTATGTTCACAAGTTCATAAGTGATAGGAGCCATTGACTTGGCCTCCAAAGCCTGTGGCAATGAATTCCACAGATTCACCACCCTCTGACTAAAGAAATTCCTTCCCATCTCCTTCCTGAAGTAACGTCTTTTAATTCTGAAGCTATGGCCTCTGGTCTTAGACTATCCCACCAGTGGAAACATCAAACATTAAGGATTAGACTTCAAGAAAATGACTGGCTTGCCATGTGGCAACAATACTGGTTCAATAAGTGATGTTTCGGGTCGAAACCCTTCTCCAGAGTGAAGAGGAGTCTTGAACCAAAACGCCACCCATTCCGTCAATCCAGAGATGCAGGCTGTCCCGCTGAGCTACTCCAGCATTTTAAGTCTATCGGAGTAAACCAGCATCTGCAGTTCCTTCAGCACTGGTTTAATGGTTTAATGACTAGCCCCTTTTGAATAAAGCAGAATAATTAGAAAACAAAACCTGGTAACATTTGCGGTTGATTAGCACGGATATATTTAAGGGCTAAACAAATATATACAGGCGTAGGGAAGAGAAAAATATCGTGACAGGGCAAAAGGTGGAGGATAAAAGGTGCTTTTGGGGCCAAATGGTCATTTTTAGTACGGGTGTCAGGAGTTTTGGGGAGAAGGCTGGAGAATGGGGTTAGGTGGGAGAGATAGATCAGCCATGTTTTTAATGGCGGAGTAGGCTTAATGGGTCGAATGGCCTAATTCTGCGCCTATCACTTATGTTTTGTACAGTAAAATCAATATAATTTAGTGCTGTGAATTTGAGAAATAGGGTCAGTGATGCAGCCGAGAGGACTGTTTTCCTTCCAATTATTTATCAGCACCACCCTTACCCTGGGAGCGAGTGGAGGGGACTTCACTCTGTACTGAGTTATTGCTGGCCTTGAGCCAGGGCTTCTCCGACAGCAACCAGGGCTTCCCTTTTGCAAACATGAGACACAATAAACGGAAAGTCTCCAATTTCTCAGGGCATCCCTCAAGCTGACCAATCGGAAATTTTCCATGAGGAAAAGAAAAACAAGAAATGGGCAGGATAGTGATGAGAAGAATATTTTAGTTTAGTTTAGTCTATTGTCACGTGTACCGAGGTACAGTGAAAAGCTTTTGTCGTGTGCGAACCAGTCTGCGGAACGACAATACATGATACATTACATGGATCATAAGAGATGTTTCTAATTTGGGGTCTTATAAGCCTACAGACAGGAAAAGGAAGATTGAGGACTATGAATATTCAGTCATCTCAGACACATGCAATTTTCTTTCACGAAAATGCCTCCGGTATTGACAATTCAGACTTATTAAGATCTAAATCCCTACACAGCAACACCAGCTGGGGAATAAATATTGGTCCAGGACATAGGGGAGAACGCCTGTGCCCAGTTCAGTTTAGTTTATTGTCACATGTACCGAGGTACAGTGAAAAGCTTTTGTTGCTCGCTATCCAGTCAGCAGAAAGACAATACATGATTACAATTGAGCCATTTACAGTTTATAAATACATGATAAGGGTATAACGTTGAGTGCAAGAAACAGTTCTGAAATAGTGCAGAGAGATCTTTTGCTTGAGAGGAATACTGAGGGTCCAGTTTCACTTCTGATCTGATGAATGGTTCCACTGAAAGGCCAGCACCCCTCACACTGAACTCAAAAGTTAGCCCACATTATGTGCTCAGCTTATTGGACTGGGGCTTCAAGGGGGGACCTCATTGAAACTGACCGAAAAGTGAAAAGCCTGGAGAGAGTGGATGTGGAGAGGATGTTTCCACTGGTGGGAGAGTCCAGGACCAGAGGCCATCGCCTCAGAATTAAAGGACGGTCCTTTAGGAAGGAGATAGGGAGGAACATCTTTAGTCAGAGGGTGGTGAATCTGTGCAATTCATTGCCACAGAAGGCTGGGGAAGCCAAATCAATGGATATTTTTAAGGCAGAGATAGATAGATTTGTGATTAGTATGGGTGTCAGGGGTTATGGGGAGAAGGCAGGAGAGTTGGGATGAGAAAGACAAGATAGATCAGTCACGATTGAATGGCGGAGTAGATATGATGGGCCGAATGGCCTAGTTCTGCTCCTATCACTTGTGAACTTACAAACTTTAAGGCTCAATCTTTTAAAAGTGAGATGAAGGCTATTACTGAGCACTGACTGAGGAGGCTAATAGATCCAGAGGTATAATGTTGGAGATGAACGAACACATCTTCTTTACACAGTTACACAGTATTAAATGTTGTTAGACCGTAGGGGCAAGGAAGAGTATAAAGCAACATCAAATATTAAAAGAAAAACCGGGGTATTGGAAGCCTTGAAGATTTATGAATTACAAATGTAGCTATATGTGTGTTTACCAGTCTGTCTTGTGAAGGGATTTCATTAGTGAGCTGTTTTCTCTGTGCTCAGTAGCATTCTGGGAGAGCTGTGTATCTGTGGCACAAAGTTAAAGCAAAGCCAGGCACTCGGCCAAGACATTAAGTCAAATCGAATTCCGAAAAGAAAAAGCTGGGATCAGCACATTTCACTTCTTCCTGAATTAGAATTGCTTTCTCTCGCGGACTGCCAGCCAAGGAGAAATGTGACATTAGGAATTACAGAAGTAGTGGGGGCTGCGGCTGGGATTATTTCCCTTGCCAACTTTTTTTCAAAATCATTATCGGTATGAGAATGAGCTCGCCCTTAATCGCAGCTTGTTCTCACTTCCCCGAGTATCTCCAACAGGTTGGGCAGCTCTATCATGACTCAAAATGAATAGAGGATGAAACACGAGGATCTGGGGCAGTGAACGGGAAGTCAGCCAGGGTTTTTGCTCCTCATCACTACCCAGTGACTATTATTATTGCATGTTAATGGGTTTGGATGAGGACAGGATTGAGCTCAGCTGTGATGCACTTCATGGCGAATCGCCTGCCAAATGCTCTCAGGGAAGTAGGCGCTGAACCACACTCAGCAGAAAGGGGGACCAGACTTCGATTTATGGTCCAGGCTGCGGGGAGAAAATTAGCCTGGGCTTCACTTTGTTTTATTTCATGATTCGTGCAGCACAATGCACGTGAGTGTGGCTGCGTGTGTGTGGGTGTTGTGCACCTACACATAAACATACGTGGGAGTGTGGCGAGACATGTGTGGATGTGTGTCCACGGAAGTTTCTGCATGTGTGTGTATGTGCTTGGGTAGGTATGTTTATGTGGAGAGGGAGAGAAGGAAGGGGGGGAGGGGAGAAAAAAATAGGGAGAGAGAGAGAGGGGGGGAAGAGAGAGGGGGTAGAGAGAAAGGGGAGAGGGGGAGAGAGAGAGGGAGGGGGAGAGAGGGGGAGAGGAGAAAATATAGGGAGAGAGAGAGAGAGAGAGAGAGAGAGAGCGAGAGAGAGAGAGAGAGAGAGAGAGGGGGGGGAAGAGAGAGGGGGTAGAGAGAAAGGGGAGAGGGGGAGAGAGAGAGGGAGGGGGAGAGATGGAGAGAGGACGAGAGGACGAGAGGGAGAGAGGGAGAGAGGGGGGGGGGGAGAGGGAGAGAGGGAGAGAGAGAGAGAGAGAGAGGGAGAGGGAGAGGGAGAGGGAGAGGGAGAGAGAGAGGGAGAGAGGGAGAGGGAGAGGGAGAGGGAGAGGGAGAGGGAGAGGGAGAGGGAGAGGGAGAGGGAGAGGGAGAGGGAGAGGGAGAGGGAGAGGGAGAGGGAGGGAGGGAGGGAGAGAGAGAGAGAGAGTACTCGAGTCACTCAGCAGGTCAGGCAGCATCTTTGGACAACAAGGATAGGTGGGACCCTTCCTTGGAGTGAGACGAGAGCTGGAAATGAGACGGGGCAGGACAAAGCCTAGCATGCGATGGGTTAATACAGGTGAGGAGGGGTGGTTGGACAGAGGCAGATGGTTGGGCAAAGGCCAGAGATGAAAAGAGTTTTCTACCAGCACTTTGTGTTTTTCTCATTTACACTGATGTGCTGGGTGGGCCCCATCATTGTGAATGTCGATATTTGTGGTGCCACCTCCTCTAGCGAGATGTTTAATTACCCACCATCATCCATGAGTGGCAGGGTTGCTCCGATCTGATGTGTAGCGTGAGGCATGACTTAGCTCAGCCTATTGCTCGCTGTGGGGAGTTGCCCCCCCCCCCCCCCGGGTAACAAACGCCTAATCCTAACAAGTGGTGGGAAGAATGAAAAATAAGTGGCAATAAATCTGAGAATGAGCTATTCAAAGGAGATTTCCTCTCCTCAACGATTCCAGCTTGAAGTTTCAATTGATTTTCTTTTCGCAAATTTTTTGCAACCATTTTCCAGTGAAAAGCAAATGGAACTCCTGATTCAAATGATTCAGGATTGTTTGTTTGTTGTTGAAAACACACTGGGAGATGCTCATTGCCTTCTGGCCCTTCATTGACATTTATCCTGGTGTCTGTTCTGGTGAAGACCTACAAATGTCCTACAAATCACAGCTGATCTCTCCTCTCCCTATCAGTACTGTTAAATGTCTTCTATTCCTTTGCAAATTGCTTAATTAAAGATTTATTTTCCTTTCCCCTCCTGGATCATAGCTACATTGAGGTGAATCCCCCACCCCCCCTCTTTCCCACTCTCTCTCTCTCTCTCTCTCTCTCTTTCTCCCATGTTTCCCACCTGGGTTTGCACCCATTTCTCCCCTCCACCTCCCTCTGTGCCCCAATTTGCAAGGCTTTGTCCTGCCCCTCCCCTCTTCCAGGTTTCTTCCCCCACCCCTCCCGGAGGGTCCTGACCCAAAACGTCACCTATCCATGCTCTCCAGACCCGGACCCGCTGAATTACTCCAGCGCTTTGTGGTTTTTTTTTTGGTTGCAAACCAGCATCTGCAGTTCTTTGTTTCTCCAGAGATGCTGCCTGCCTCACCGAGTTACTCCAGCACTTTTTTTTTGAGGTGAAGTGTCTCTACCTCGATTATTTGTTTGCACAAGGCACCACCAATTCTCAATGGCTTTGAGGGCTGGCAGACATGACTGAATAAACCAGGAGCTTGAGATGGCAAACAGTGTTGGAGTGCTGGCCAACTAAAAAACATGTCTATAATGTAGAAAAGTGAGGAGAGAAAATAGAGAAGGTGGCTGCTGATGGGATGAAGGTGGACAATACTTCACTTATACACATTAAATAAGAGTTTTGCTTCCATGCTCAACTTGCCAGGCAGTTTGCTGGCCAGCATCTAGTCATGTCAGCACTTTCAATCAGAGAAACCAAATCTGTGCTGCCATGTAATCCAGACACAAAACGTACAGCCAGCCAACACATGAAGCAGACTTTACATTCCCATCACTGTTTGAGAGAGCACTGGGTCAGATACAAGATTATATCAGATATCAAAGCTGGGGTTGAAAGCACTGAGGAAGTGGCCGCAGCAGCGAGGACAAAGTCAGAGCACTGAGTGAGGGTTGAAGTATTGTGGAGAGGGTTGGAGAATTGGGGGAAACGGTGGTAACACTGAGCAGAGGGTTGGAACACTGAGGAGGAGGTTGAAGTATTGTGGGGGATGTCGGGGCATTGAGGAGAGGTTAGGAAAGAGTTTAGTTTAGGTTAGTTTAGAGATACAGTGCGGAAAAAGGCCCTTCAGCCCATCGGGCCCGCGCTGACCAGCGATCCCCGCACACGAGGGAAAATGAGCAATTTTACCAAGCCAGTTAATCGACAAACCTGTACGTCTTTGGAGTGTGGAAATAAACTGGAGCTTCCGGGGCAACCCCAGGCACGGCCACGGGCAGAACGTACAAACTCCGTGCAGGCAGCACCTGTGGTCAGGAATGAACCTGGGTCTTTGGCGCTGTAAGGCAGCAACTCTACCACTGCTCCACCGTGCTGCCCCAGATGCCACCCTGGTTGGATCGAGAAGTGCGTACAGGAGAGATAATTAAAATTCTGTGGAGGTAACTGGAACCCCTGAAGGTACACAAAAAAGCTGAAGAAACTCAGCGGGTGCAGCAGCATCTATGGAGCGAAGGAGATAGGCAACGTTTCGGGCCGAAACCCTTCTTCAGACCCGAAACGTTTTGGCCTGAAACGTTGCCTATCTCCTTCGCTCCATAGATGCTGCTGCACCCGCTGAGTTTCTCCAGCTTTTTTGTGTACTTTCGATTTTCCAGCATCTGCAGTTCCTTCTGGAACTCCTGAAGAGTGGGTTGGGGCATTGGATGAGGGGGGGGTTGGAGCAATATAGTGTCCTGATACATCAGGGAAAGCATATTAACACTGTAGGAATTCTGGAACCTTAAGGCATCGGACCACTGGGAATGGGATGGCACATGGAAGAGTGGGATTATAGCTCAGAAGAAATGGACTGCAGCACTGAATGGGAGTGCGGGAGAGGGAGTTTGGAGAAGGTGTGTTGGGAGGGAGGGGGTTGGAGCTGAGACAACAGAATATGCTGCATTACCTGGCAAGGAGGTTGAGTACAGTACAGGATTGGCAAATGCAGGATTAAAGGCAACAGGAAGGGTTGACAAAGGGAAGGTGTTTGAAACACCGGAGAATGATCTGAGGAATTGATGAGGGGGTTAGATCCAGCAGGAGTGACTGCAGCATTGACTGGTGTTGGGCTGGAAGAATGAAATGCACAGGAATACTGGAAAGGTTTGAACTAAAGTAGGTCGGGGAACTGGAAAGTGAGCTGGGACACGGTGCACTGGGGAAATAAAGAGTGCACAGAGTATTGGGAGAGGATTAGCGTTGCAGTGCGTCTGGAGGCGATTTTCATCGACTGGTTGTCGACATGTTGTGATTTATATGGGCTAGCAGGCTACAATTAGAAAATATTACAAAAACTGAACGCTTAATTTTAAGTGACAATCATAAATCAGCTTGTAATGTTTAACAAATGAGTAACACATTAAGTATAAAAATCCCTGTTGTTTAATAACACTGTAGTAACAGTGTTATAAATTATTAATATGTGTTTAATTAAAAAGCTTTTAGGAAACAATAATTAATAGTAATATATATCACTAATCCTGTAAATAGACAGGGCAAACCAGCTCATACATTTTTCATTGTATGATATGTGGTGTTAATTTGTATTATATACAGTAGAATTATGCTTCAGCAAACAATGATAGAATACAACCTTGGACGTCCACAAAGCCTTTGAGAGGGTGGCACCTTCTATTTTTACACTACTTCCAATTAAAATAGGCTTCATTACGATCTCCAGCATGCTCTCTAATTTATCAGTATTACAATAGTTAAAGTGATGCACAGCTTTCCCCATTCATTCAAATTAACCTGCAGAATTATCCCACTTCCTGCATTCTCTCTGAGAATCTGCAGAACCCAGATTTTTTATTTTTATTTTAGAATTTTAAACCACAGAGAGAGAATGTATAAGAATGTATGCCCCAGATGCCCTTATATACCCTGGAGCCATTGGCTCCAACGAAGGTGGACACTGTTTGGGTAAACGTCACACCCACGTTGCTTCTTCAGGGTTAATACTTGTCCCAGAGACTCCAGGAATTGAAAATTCATCTCCACGATATCAAGCAAAATACAACAAAATGGATTCTGAAAGGAGGATCACTTTGTTTCGACAATTTTTTGTCGTTACCTGCAAAAACGTTGACTTGAGCTGTTTGACTGATAAATCACGACTCACCGATTTGCGCAAGTTGCTTCCTGATGGAGCATGGAAAGGCTCGTCAACGCTGGATGATGAAGAGTGGGTTGGACAAGGGATGACAAGATGAGATCATTGATGAAACCCGATCCAGTAACAGTGATGAGGAATCTTGTGTCGGAAGGAACCGCAGATGCTAGCTTAAACCGAAGATAGACACAAATGCTGGAGTAACTCAGCGGGCCAGGCAGCATCTCTGGAGAAAAGGAATGGGTGACGTTTCAGGTCCACCCATTCCTTCTCTCCAGAGATGGTGCCTGGCCCGCTGAGTTACTCCAGCATTTTGTGTCTATTTGATGAGGACATTTGTCAGCTTCTAGGTCCCATGGCCATAGAGTTAATTTTCTTTATGTCCAACGGGTCTTCTTTTTAGTTTAGTTTAAAGACACATCGCGAAAACAGGCCCTTTGGCCCACCGAGTCTGCGTCAACCAGCGATCCACGTACACTAACACTATCCTACACACACTTGGGCCAATTTACAATTATACCAAGCCAAATAACCTACAAACCTGTACGCCTTTGGAGTGCGGGAGGAAACCGGAGATCCTGGAGAAAACCCAAGCAGGTCACGGGGAGAACGTACAAACTCCACACAGACAGCAGCCGTGGTCAGGGTCGAACCCGCGTCTCTGGCGCTGTAAGGCAGCAACTCTACCGCTGCGCCACCGTGCTGCCTCATGGGGAATTTTTTAATAAGCAGGATCTGAAGAAGAAACTCGACCTAAAACGTCGCCTATACATGTCCACCAGAGATGTGGCCTGACCCGCTGAGTTACTCCATCCAGCACTTGTTTTACTCAAGTCATGGAGAAATTTGAGCACGAGAAGGAGAACATCAAAATCAAGATGCTCAAGATTCAAGAGAGTTTATTCTCATGTGTCCCAGATAGGACAATGAAATTCTTGCTTTGCTTCAGCACAACAGAATATAGTAGGCATAAATAAATACGGAACAGATCAGTGTGTCCATATACCATTGAATATATATGTACACACATAAATAAATAAACAGATAAAGTGCATTGAGCTATTAATGTTCAGAGTTTTGTTTGAGTTGAGTTTAATAGCCTGATGGCTGTGGGGAAGCAGCTATTCCTGAACCTGGATGTTGCAGATTTCAGGCTCCTGTACCTTCTACCTGAAGGTAGCGGGGAGATGAGTGTGTGGCCAGGAAGGTGTGGGTCCTTGATGATGCTGCCAGCCTTTTTGAGGCAGCGACTGCGATAGATCCCCTCGATGGTAGGGAGGTCAGAGCCATTGATGGACTGGGCAGCGTTTACAACATTTGTAAAAAGTTGGCAGACAAAGAAGCAGTGTGTCAGCAAACTCATGGGTACTGGAAGAACAAGACCAAGTGAGAATTACATTAGATAAAGCAGAGTATGATAGTGCTCATGGTTGTTGAGGTTATGGGATGAGGGGCTACTGGAGCATTGAAGTTGTCTTCTGAGTAACCTACTCTTATGTACTTACAACATAGAACGAGGCCATTGGACCCATGCCCGCTCTGAGAGGAATCACATCAAGCCCTTTCTTGTGCTTATCGTAACGTTCTTTCTCACATGTGCCTCAACTACACCTTTATTTCACCGTAGCCAATTAGCTTGCCAATTGTGCCGGCACCTGGTGGCAAGCCACGGGCAGAGCGAACCCTCGGCTCTGGAGGGAGGAGTTAAGTGTCTTGGTGTGGGAGGAGCAGGTCACGGGGTTTATCCTTAGGGGTATTTAAGGTCGGGCAATGCCCAGAGAGGAGTAGGGAGCAGCACTGTTAACATATGAAATGCCGTTTGATCACACAACGTCGTGTCCTGTCTAATTCTTGGCTGGACTCCTGCGAGTCCCCGCTACTCAATTAAAATATCTTCGAGGCATGAGAGTCATAGAGGACAGGTATAGGCCCTCTTTGCATTTGCACTGACTGTCTTACACCCATTTACACAATCCTTTAAATAAAAAATCCACACATTCCCAGGAACCCCACCTAGACTTTACAATTCACCACACATGAGGAGCAACTTATAGTGCCCAAATAACCTACAAATCAGTTATGTCTTTGGGATATGGGAAGGAAAATGGGTTGTAAATCTGGGGAAAATACTGGGCCACAGGGAGCAGTGCAAACTCTACACAGACCAGCCCTGGAGGTCAGGATTGAACTGAGGTACCTGGAGCAGGGAACATTTACAACACCACTGTACCATGTTTTGGTGGAGTGTCTCCTTTCGTGGCACATAAGTAAACAAGGCGGAGGAAACACAGCCTTCATCCTTAGACAGTGGACACCAATGAGGGAAGAGGAGAAAACACATCCTTTCTCACTCCCTGCATTGGAAAATGAAATGCTGCAAACTCGCACCTGATATACAAGGACAGGCTCATGTGTTTTGCTGAATAATTGTCAATTAATTATAACATTGTTGGAACAACTATTTAATTAAATATGTATTAATTATTCACACTAATGCATTTAGACAACTGCTGATTTGTTTCAATGCTTGGTGCAACCTTGTTAAGTTGCCGGCCCATTTCTAAAACTGCTTAAGAAGGAACTGCAGGTGCTGGAAAATCGAAATGCTGGAGAAACTCAGCGGGTGAGGCAGCATCTATGGAGCGAAGGAAATAGGCAACGTTTCGGGACGAAACCCTTCTTTAGACCAAAACTTCTAAAACTGCTGATGGCTTTCAAATCCCCAGTTCAAAACTCCATGTCCAGGTGTGAGTTCAAAACTCCATGTCCAGGTGTGATAGATCTTGAACACAAGGGGGCGCTGAAACCCCAGGCCATGTTGTCTGCAGGCCTCCGATGCTGGTTGTTTCATTTCCCAAATTCCCGTCCCAGTGAGTTGTCTTCCCATTGAAAGGGAAATTGACGCCCATTTTGGATTTTTTTTTGGTTCCACCATAAAAATGGATGATTAAGATTGGAATTGGGGTTGAGCATTGGGGGGGGGGGCGGGTGGAAGAGATGGTGAATCAAAATAAAATAGTGTTCCAAAATGGAAACAAGTCAAGTCAAGTGTCAAGTCAAGTGAGTTTATTGTCATGTGTCCCTGATAGGACAATGAAATTCTTGCTTTGCTTCAGCACACAGAACATAGTAGGCATTTACTACAAAACAGATCAGTGTGTCCATATACCATAATATAAATATATACACACATGAATAATAAACTGAATAATGACACAAGAGATAGTAGTTTCATTCATTTGTTCTGTATCTCCCAACATCACCGTCCACATCTCTAGTTCCCCTTTCCCCTGACTCTCGGTCTGAAGAAGGATCTCGATCCGAAACGTCACCTGTTCCTTTCCTCCAGAGATGCCGTCGGACCCACTGAGTTACTCCAGTATTTTGTGTCTGTCTTTTGCTATCTGGCTGACCTTGCCCAGTGTTCCCACCTTGCTCAACATCCCTCCCTTGTCTGGTTCCACTCATCACCTTCCTTTCAGATCAGATTCCATAACCTGCAGCCCTTGGTTGTCTCCACTCTCCACCTCCCAGCCTCTGTCACCATCTCCACCCCTCCCTTCCTCGCCTAGCTCCCATTAACCCCATCAAGCCCTCCTTGTCAGCCCCTGCCTCAATCCTCCCCCTCACCTTTAAATACTGGCTATCTCCCTTTTACACTGCAGAAATATCAACCATTCCTTTCCCCCCACAGATGCTGCCTGAGCCGCTGTGCTCCTCCAGCAGCTTGTTTTTCACTTCACTGTCCCAAAATGGATCAGTGGATGAGAGCAGCAAGCTGGCCCATTTCTGGTTCTTACTGTATAACACCCATAGCAGGAATACTTGGCTGGCAATTCCCCTCTCTGGTTCAAAGCAATTACAATTTACAGTTGTCCCAGCATATATCAGTTACTCCAACAGGGCCAGAAATCTCATCCCAGGTCTTCTAGAGCTCAGTGCCACACTGCTCTGGCACAGTGAACCCTTACTAATCAACTCCGTCTGTCAATTTAGTTTAGAGATTTAGTTTAGAGATACAGTGCAGAAACAGGCCCTTCGGCCCATCGTGTCTGCGCCGACCAGCGATCCCTGCACACTTACATTATGCTACACACTCTAGGGACAATTTACAGTTGTTCCAAGGCGATTAATCTACAAACCTGTAAGTTTTTGGAGTGTGGGAGGAAACCGGAGATATCTGAGAAAACCCACGCAGGTCACGGGGAGAACGTACAAACTCTGTACAGACAAGCACCCATAGTCAGGATCGAACCCGGGCCTCTGGCACTGTAAGGCAGCAACTCTACCGCTGCACCACCGTGCCCTCCTAATTCTTTAATAATACTCCATGAATCCATGGAGTCTAAATTAGATATACGCAAGGTGGTGACTGAAGGTGGTATCAAGATGTAAATATGAAGTAGCATAGGAGGAAGATCATTCAGATCATAAATGTAGGCGTGGACCAGCTGAATTAAAAGGCCTCTTTTTGTGCCATAAAATTCTATGTAATTCCTTGAACATGTACTCTTGTAGAACAGTCTCAGCTGTAGTTCCCAATTTATGCTCTGTTAGCTGATCTCTCACAGCTGGTGATAAAGTCATCACAATGAATTTAATTTTTAAGGTGCATGCAATCAACTACAATTTGGAGTCGTGCCGAGACCCCACTTTGAAGCAGGCTTTGTAGATATTGGTTAAGGCAGGGCTGGATTCATACATGATCCTCCCAGTGACTGAATAATCGGAGGACTCTGTGCTAGCTGGGCCCACAGATGGTTGCCTAGGTAACGTGGCAATGAAGGTCCAGGCACCACCTGCGGGACAAGATTTCCAGCAAAGGTCCAAGATGCTGTCAACAGATGAATGAGGCGGGGCGAGATCTGAGATCAAAATGATCATAACAGGGCCGTGATCCCCAAACTGTGGTTGATCGGATGCTGGACAACACCTGCAGGGTTCACTGATGGGACAGATGCAAGGCCCACATCCATCTAAATTACTTGCAGATGCATCCCCTTTGTGAGTTGCATCATGAATTTTTATGACTTTACTTCAGCTGTGTGAAAAATTCCAGTTAAACAACAGATTAGCTTTATGTCTTGTCAACCAAAGTCACCGAACAACATCAGTAATTCCAGTCATCTCCATTAATCAAATTCGTACAAGAACAGAAAGTGCCAGCGGTAAAATCCCCTGACACCAACAGCGGGCAAACAGAGGAGAGCACAAGCAGTCTTTGTGCTGAGAGTTTTGCCCCCTCTGCAAAACAGAGGAACCCTCGGCATCAAGCTATTTACTCTCTGCAGATAGGAGTCAGGAACCCAGTGCGTTGACATCCAAACACCTCCTAGTCTGTCTCATTAAATCCTGCATCACATCTGCTACTAAATCTTGGCTTCTGGTTTGAATTTAAAATTAGTTCATATAGAAAGAAATTGCCTCAGAATCCCGCTATGAACTGTCACAATATCAATCAGGATACAACATTATCTCGCAGTATACGTCTTCATTGTTGTCTATTAGCGGTGAGATACCTTTTACCTTGAGGACATTTTAGTGGTAGCTTCGTATTCATGGAGAGAGAGAAGAAAGAGATTTTTTTTTTTTTCATTGCAAATGCTCGGCAAAAACACCCCCAGAAGCAGCAGTTCAGGGACAACTTAGGTAAGAAATGTATCATCATGACCCAGTCAATAATCACAATGCAAGCAGGTGAAAATAAACTACAGCAAATAACAGTGCAAGAGGCAGTGGAGTAATGGCACATTTAAAGACTCATTATCACATTGCTTAACAACAGCCCAGATATCAATGCCATATTTTTTTGTAAAAGCCCTAATAGATTTCCTTCTTTGCTTCTCAACTCTTCCCGTTCAAATTTCCAAAGCCACATGAATATAAGTATCTTCTAATGTAAATCTGTCATCCTGTAATCATAGCCTCCTGCCAGAGAGGGTGATTCACTGCCACACTGTGGGAAGGTGTCATCACGGCATCACATATTTACATCGGCAATTCCCATTATAATGTTACACATTGGAGTCTATAATGGAAAATACAGGGGCAGAATCCAATGAATTTAACATTGAAACTGAATGTTATCAGCTTGCCCTGTTGAGATTGGCCCTTGTATCCGAAGTTCCCCTTCCCTTGAGGACTGGTGGTTTTCAATTCCTTGTGTGCAACCCAATGGGAAATTGCTGGAATCTCATCGCAAAGTTGCTAGTTATGTTTTGCTCAACATATTGGGGCTTCACCATGCTGTTGAGCTCAGTTCTATCACGACATATTGCATCTTCTCATTCCTAGCAATACTGGGTTTGCACCTGGAGTCAAGTTATCGGGTTCCGTCATTCTCCAGACACATCCTCAGGAGACCCGTGTCTTCATCCATGTCTTTCATGTCCAATAGTCGTAGTGGTAACCCATTTCCTCTGATGTTTTTTTTTGTTAATCATCTTCTGGGCTTTACCCTGCGACAGATCTATGTGAACAATGGATGCCTTTTCATTCTCCTCACCAAAGTTAATAACCATTGTCCATGCTGGCCAAATAAGAATATGTTTGATAACTCCAGCCCAGCTCGTCCCTCAGATAGCTTTGTAGATATCATTCAAGTGTTTAGAGACCAGAACATTACCCCTGCCAGACGGAGTACTGGCAACTCAGATGTAATGGGACATTTTGTACGTCAATGCATTTGGTTAGGAGCCTACGCCACTGTCAGTACTAATCCAATACCTTGGCCATAATATTCTGTAGGCCCCCATTTTAATTTGCTCGTCAGTGTAAAAATCTTCTCAGTATCTAAAAGTAATTCTAAATTCAAGAGAATATCGACTTAATCTACTTTATGATTCCTTACAAGACTGCCCCTTCACATCTGGTTTCAATCTCCAGTTACACCAACACATATTTAGTCATCCTTCAATAAGGGGATCAACCTGTATGCAGTCCTCCTGTTGTGGTCTCACCAAAGTTCTCTGTAATGCCATCATCCTTACAATAAAGACTGACTTTCTATTTGCCTTCCCAATTAATTATTTGCCATTTTGTGTTTCTTCTACAAGGATCTCAAGATCTCTCTGAACACTGGCATTCAGTTGTCTCACACTATTTAAATAATATTTTGCCATTTCATTCTTCTCACCAAGGTCGATAACCACTGTCCATGCTGGACAAAAGAGAATATGATAGATAACTCCAGCCCAGCTCGTCAATTATTTAATAAATCGTCAATGGTTTGCATAGTCAAGGAGTTTCCTAAACAAGTTATCTTATAGCATCGCATCAGAACTAGGCTCAAACCTATCAAATTTCCATGAGCATAGTTGTACTCTTGGCTGTTCATGTTCTGAGCATTATATACAAAATGCTGGAGGAACTCAGCAGGACAGGCAGCATCTCTGGAATGAAGGAATGGGTGACGTTTCCCATCCCAGTTTTCCGACGGGTTTCACTGTCCTCTTGATTAAATGTTACTGATTGTTAGCCTCGTTATCACTTTCCTCTCAGCTAACAATGATCCGTTCTACATTTTCCCTGAGCTACATCCCCTTTGATCTCTCGTTTTCACACCTTACCCTTCCATATCTCTATGCCTCCCTCTCCCCTGACTGTCTGAAGATGGATCTCGACCCGAAACGTCTCCCATTCCTTCTCCACAGAGATGATGCCTGTCCCGCTGAGTTACTCCCAGCATTTTGTGTCTATCTTCGGTGCAAACCGGCAGCTGCACTTCTTTCCTACCCAATGCATAATAAAAATCACTATCAATCTAACTGGTATGTCCAAGTCAAACAAACAAATTGCAAAGCCTCTTAAGTCGTTCATCTGTGCAGCGAGAGACAAGGTTGCTATTGTTTTGTATTTGTGATTCACGTTCCAGTTGAGATATGTTCGTTCCTTCTGACAGTGTGTAAATCTGTCGATCAGTAAGAGCATCACAACAATATTTCGAGATGCACTACGCTGCAATGAATTCCACACATGGAATAGTCAGGCTATTTCCACAACCCTGTCTCCTTTTGATTCATCTCACCGATATTTTCTGTTTCCCACCTCATGCTAAATGTTATGAAGGATGATTCCTGGGCATACACAGATATCTCTTCATCACCAAAATGCCACAAAGAGCCAGCCCGCAAATAATCACATTGTGAAGTGCTCCTCTGGGCAGTGACTATGGAGAGTTTTGCTATGTGGCAAAACCATAGGTAAAGGCAGGCACGGAACCAGTGTGTTGTTGGCCTGACCTTTACCGAAAGTGATAGGTGGATACGGATGAGGGGGTGATTGGAGTAGGTGACGAAGTCTAGAGGCAAAATGGGGACAAAAGGGTGTCAGATCTGGAGAGAAGAGGAGGAATGGAATGTAACGATAGATGGAGGGATATGGTTGGCAGGGAACAGAGGAGAGGGAAGAGAGGGGGAAAAAAGAAAATGAACGGCTCAGAGATGGGAGATGAACGTATGGAAGAGGGGAAAGGTGCGGCATGTGGGAGGGGGGAGCAGGACCCCTATTCCTTCCTCCATCCCCCCATCGGTTACCCTGCTCCTTTCCCCTTCTCAATATGCTCATTTCACACTCCTTCCCATCCGGAGTCCCCCATTTCCCTTTCAACGCCCCCCCTCCCCTTTCCCTTCTACATATCCCCTTTCACCCATATCCCTCCCTCTGTACTTTTCCTTTTAGTTTAGTTTTAGTTTAGAGATACAGCACAGAAACAGGCCCTTCGGCCCAAGCCGACCAGCGATCCCCACACATTAACACTATCCTACACCCACAAGGGACCATGTTTACATTTACCAAGCCAATTAGCCTACATACCTGTACGTCTTTGGAGTGTGGGAGGAAACCGAAGATCTCGGAGAAAACCCATGCAGGACACGGGGAGAACGTACAAACTAGATACAGACAGCACCCGTAGTCGGGATCGAACCCGGGTCTCCGGCGCTACATTCGCTGTAAGGCAGCAACTCTACCGCTGCGCCACCATGACCCTTTTGTCTCCTTTCCACCTCTGATCTCTGTCACCATCTCTACCCAACTACCAAGCTCACAAAACTAAGTCAACCAAACTATCCCCCTCAACTGTATTGCGAGGTTTTGCCCCATCTCCACCGCTCTTTTCCAGCTTTCTTCCCCCTCTTCAGTCAGAAGTGTTGACTATCCATTTCCCTCCACAGATACTGCCTGACCTGCCAGAGTTCCTATAGCACTTTTTGTTTAGTCAGGATACCAGCATCCTGTGTCTCCATTTTGCATTTTTAATAGCAACTTTAACAACTTCTGGATGTACCAAAGTAGAACCTGGCAAACAAAAACAAATGTGACCGACGTTTTTGAAACATATTTATATTTAAAAGGGTAAAGGTTTAAAATTCACAGTTCAGGTTTCAGAAGATGGAAGAAATTAAGAAGTAGTGTTCCAATTTTGATGTTTAGGGTTTCAGAGGGATGTCTGAGACAAATGAAGCATTCCACAGGTTAACCACAGTGTGCGGAGCTCAGAAGAAAATTCTGATAAAATACCAGTCCAATTATCCCCAAAAGATCTAGGGATTGACAATTGCACATTTTATTGTCTTTATTCCTCATTATTTCTGCCTAATGTTGTCTAAAAATGGAGCAGGAAAGAAGTACAGTGGAGTGATGTGTTTTCGGGATTTTGATTTAAGAGTCTACATAAGGTGACTTGGGAATGCACCATATTAATGCATCTGTCAACTTTAATTAACCCGTAAAATCCATCTCTGCCACCCAAACAGACACAAGTCCAAGACTCCCCTAATTGCAATTTACAAGGCCAAAGCTTGTTTTCTTGTTTGTCTTTCATGAATCTTCTCCCTGGTTAGATTAACAGGTTAATCATGAACATGCAATTAATTAATTAATCTCAATAATCGAATTAATTATCACAATTCCATTACCAAATGGAATGTGGATTTGGCATCTTTTTTAAAGAGATGCAAATTAATTTTGTGAAGTTACAGTGCGGTTAATCAACCAAGTGCGGGCTGAGATTGCCACATCTTTAAGGTTGATAGCAACTTGGAGAGTTCCCTTGTGTTGGACTATATTGTTCAGAGTGCCTACAAAATAGTACCCAGTATTTACAACACCAAACAGTCATTCAGGCCAACCATTGCATGCTGGTGTATATGCTCTACACTAGACTTCTTTTACTTCTCTTCATCTATCCCCTGCAACAGATCCGATACTTCTTTCCTCTCAAGGGCAGCACGGTGGCGCAGCGGTAGAGTTGCTGCCTTACAGCGCCAGAGACCCTGGTTCAATCCTGACTACGAGCGCTGTCTGTACGGAGTTTGTAAGTTCTCTCCGTGACCTGCGTAGGTTTTCTCCAAGATCTTTGGCTTCCTCCCACACTCCAAAGACGTACGGGTTTGTACGTTAATTGGCTTGGTATCATTGTAAAATTGTCCCTAGTGTATGCGGGAGATCGCTGGTCGGTGTAGACTCGGTGGGCCGAAGGGCCTGTTTCCGCACTGTATCTCTAAACTGAACTAAACTAAAACTAAACATGTACTTTTCAGCATCCCTTAGATTTATCATTGCTAGTTCAGATTGAAAAATCTAATCTCATTCTGCTTTTTTGCACCCATCATTGTATTTATTGTTGTGTTTATCATTACTGTATACATGCTGTTAACTCTGGGAGCTTCCACAAGGAGTTTCATTGCACCCAGGTGTATATGACAATAAACTGAGCTAAACGGATCTGAGCATGAGAGGAGACATTGTCTTCAGCAAAAAGATGCAGGAATTGCCTACCTTGGCTCGGATCCAGCCTGTTCTGGTGATAGAGTGGCACTGAGGAACATTCTATGTTTTTGTTGAGAGTGAAATAAGAAAATTGCAGGGCAGATAAACTGGGAAAAATCAATGAAACAAAGAAAAATTGTCTCTAAAAACCTGAGAGATTTCACAGGGATATTTCTGGCCAAACATTAGAGAAAAGCCATCTGATATTCCAGAGACATCAGTGTTCCTTACTGTAAAGCCTGATCAGCAATTCTATTCAGCTCAACTGTCAGTCTCAATGAGCAGCGCAAGTACACATTCAGAATATGTTTGAATATCCATAAAAGTGCCTTATGTTCCTTGCCTGACGTCTCTCCTGTCTATTTGTTCATCTCTAAAACATGACAGAGTACAGACTCTGGAAGATGGCCACTGGGAGCCGACCCATGGCTCAACACGATGAGTGTTCACTTGATTTGGGACACAGAGGCCACGAACCAAACAAATCCTGGAGGTTGCGCAACATGGCAGGGATTGTATGTTGCAGAGGTAAGACACATCGCACAATGAACGCTGCATGACCCTTTGCCATTTCCTGTATCCCCCACGGCCAGTAAAAGCTTTACCCAGTTTGAACTGGTTGCACAACCAAAATATGAAATTCGATGTGAAAAGTGGTCGGCTTTACTCTTTCCTCACATGTGGTTTTTGTACAGGAGATATTTCTGCTCCAATACAAAAGTGGCAAGACTATTTGTCTTCACCACTCTTGTTCTTCCTGTTTCCTGTGCAGAAAATTGATGCGTACAATTGATATATCAGTTTAGTTTATTGTCATGTGTAACGAGGTACAGTGAAAAACTTATTTGAATAATGTTACTCCTAAGTTCCCCTGACGTGGCCAGTTTTCCAACTCACACCCTGCTGTAAAGTCGCAACGCCGATGACCAAGGCTCATATGCATCTTCTCTCACTCAAACCAATTGCTTCCCAACGCGAACTATGCAAATGCTGGTCTTACTCAACCTTGGTGTCCTTCTATAACCGTCCAGCTTTTAAAATGCTTCACCCCCCCCTTCCTCATTTATTGCGTTCCCTTTGCCCTTCTTTTGTTGGGATCCTCCTCTCCTGGCCTCAACTTCCACTCAGTTTCCCCAATGTGAAAAGCAACAAGGAGGCCTCTGGGAAGAGAAAGATTTGAGAATCTCGACCAAAGGAAGAGACCTTCATTTATACAACACAATTCACCCCCAAAAAAACTTTCCAAAGCCAATTCAACACCACTCCAAAGATGTACAGGTCTGTAGGTTAATTGCCGTGTAAATTGTACCTAGTGTGTGTATAATAGTGTTAATGTGCAGGGATCGCTGTTCGGTGCGGACTGACAACAGAATTGTTAGTAATGCTTTGGAAAATGTTGCCATAAAATGTCCTCCATTTTCAATGCCAGCCATTCATCTTAAACCGGGCTCTGTGAAATTTGGGGTTGGCTTTAGTTTAATCTAGTTTAGTTTAGAGATTCAGTGAGGAAACAGGCCCTTCGGCCCACGAGTCCGCACCGACCAGCGATCCCCGCACATTAACACTATCCTACACACACTGGGGACATTTACACCAAGCCAATACCTGTACGTCTTTGGAGTGTGGGAGGAAAGAGGACGAAGATTGTACTTTACTGCCTTCCATCACAGTGAGGAATGTGGGGAATCTGCTGTGGTGGATGTTCATGTTAACTTTTATGTAGTTGTGTGTCTTGTTGCTTTTTTTTTTAGTATGGCTGTATGGTGATTCGAATTCCACTGAACCTTAATTGGGACATGTGACAATAAACTGACCTTGGAACCTTGAAACAGAAGATATTGGAGAAAACCCAGGCGGTCACGGGGAGAACGTACACACTCCGTACAGACAGCATCCATAGTGGGGATTGAACCCGGGTCTCCGGCACTGCAAGCGCTGTAAGGCAGCAACTCTACTGCTGCACCACCGTGGCCGTGGCAGCAGCGGAGGTACGGAAGTAGTTTGTAACGTGCGGAACATAATAAAAAAACCTATGAATGAGGAAAGTCCTCCTGCAACAAGCTTGCGATGTCACATTCATCACCACCCCAGCACAAAGGACCCGTTGAGCTCAATATCCTCCATTCAACAGTCCAACATCTGCTACAAATTATTTTTAGCTGCGCATTCTGGCATTCATTATAAAAAAGCAGATAAGCAGCGAACAGGTCAAAGAAATTGTTATCATTGGCTGTCAGGCCTGTTATCAGACATTCAGGATTCCCTGTTATCAGTCATCCAGCAACTGTGTAGCAATCAGTGCAAAATAACCAGGAAGGATTTTCTCATTCCCGTTTCTCCTTGAGTAACTCAAATCATCATCGTCAATAATAAGTTACATGCTGGATTTGTCCGAAGAAAATATGTCGAGGTTTACTGTGTGCAGGCACATTGCGTTCACATCAAGAACAGGTTATTGCTCCGATATCTCTCCCTCGAGCAGAGGTTAACGGCAGGTTTCATACAGGGATTTAAAATTATTGAAAGGTCCGATAGAGAATGGAGCAATTCTTTCCAGTGTCACGGAAGTCAGTAACTGGAGGACACAAAATTAAGGCAACTGGTGTAAGATCCGTGATGAGATTTTTTTTTCACCAGAGTGAAAGTTGCCTGAAGATGTGGTCGATGTGGCAGAATTTTAATGTAACTTTTAAAGGGAAAAGTTGTGAAATTTGAGCAAAGGAAAATTAATAAGAGAATGAGAGGACTTGGATAGTACTTTCAATAAACCAGCAGACTCAACAGATTGAATAGCCTCTTAAAGTGTCCCGAAAGACTGCATAATTCAGTATGGGAAGCCTTTAGTAACTGCCTCTACACCGTGGTAAGGATGCACCATGAACTAACATTCTCTCACCTCCCGTTTCCAAAATGACTCTTCTTATAGTCAGAGCGCTAGAAACAGGCCCTTTGGCCCAATGCGTTCACATTTGAAAGAGCTAATAGTCAAATCTAATAGTCAAATCTAAAATGGAGTCGTTCTTCTACAAAAGCATGGACTGGTAGAACAAAAGAATGTCTCGGTGCCAAGTCTGAATGACTTTGTAAATTATATGGAACACAATATGGAGGACTGGTTGTCTTTTCAATAAAGACATTAAGATGGCAGCCTGCAGTAATAACATGTGCTTCATTCAAGGCCGTAAAGAAGCCAAGATTGAAGAAATAGCTGACGCCCCAGAGATAAGTAATAACTTGTTATCAGATGAGCTTGATTTGGACCCAGCTTTCTGATATTCTGAAAGGCTGCAGAATCATTCAGTCATGCCATATTCAGACTTGGTAGGAGTGTTTTACCGACAAGAAAAATGTATCATTGTGCTAACTCTCCATTGTTCTGTGAGTGGGAGCCTGAGAAGCACTGAGCAACGTTTGTGATCATTGTAGATCATTGCCACTCCCATCTGACGAATCAATTAAAGATTGCCACAGTTTACCTTTAACAGTTTTTGTTGCTATCTGCTTTTTAAGAAACAAACTTTGAACACACTGACCTGTAAGTACCCATCCACACTAATCACAGTTACAAACACTTGATCTACAGCCTTCCGTGCCTCGGAGATTCAAATGTTTGTCCAGATATATGTTGAATGTTGTGAGAGTACCTGCCTATAACACCTCTTCAGGGAATGTGTTTCAGATTCCAAGCACCCTCTGGGGAACAAATACCTCCTCAGATGCTTTCTAAATTTGCTATCCTTTACCCAAAATATACTGTATGCCCTCCAATTTTAGATTACCTCTACAATAGGTAAACGTTTCCCATTAACTACTCTATCTATGCCTCTCAAACCTTTGTACACCTTCATCAAGTCCTCCCTCAATCTCCTCCACTATCCAGTTTCCACTCATATATGAAATGCTCCATCCCAGGCAACATGCTTGTGAATCTCCTCTTACAACTTCTCAAATACAACCACTTCCTATAGTGTGGCAACTGGACTGTACACAATACTCCTAACTGTGGCCTAACTAATGTTTTGTTTTATAGTACCATTACTCCCCTGCTCATATATTCTATGCCCCAGCGAATGAAGACAATTATCCTCTATGCCTTCTGCACAGTCTTATGACCAGTGCTGTCACCTTGTGGAATCCTTGGACTTGCAAAGCAAGATCCATCAATATAAAAAAAGCAAATACATAGTTCCACAGTAGTCTTACAGACCCCACCTTTTATTGCCTAGCTCCCATCCTAATTAGTTTCCCAAAAGTGCATCACTTTGCACTTGTCAAGTTTCATCTACCATTGCTCTGTCCATCTTACAAACTGATCAATATCTTTTTAATAGGCCTTCAAAGACAAGAGGACATAGCTTTTAGGAGAGAAGGGCAAAGCTTAGAGATGTGCTTGCCTTTTTTTTTACACACAAGGTGGCGAGTGCCTGGGTTGGTGCTTGAGGCAGAGACGATTGTGGCTTTTAAGTGGCTTTTGGATGGGCATATGGAAATGCAGGGAATGGTGAGATATGGATTATGAGCAGGAAGATGGTCTTGGCATCATGTTTGGCCCATCATGTGGGCTGAAGGGCCCGTTCTTGTGCTGCACTGTTCTATATTTATATCATCCACGACTATCCTTCACACTCTGAACAATACCACTAATTTTTGTCGTATCAGCAAACTTACTTCATTCACATCCAATTTATTAATATGTGTAACAAAGAGTAAGGGTCCCTGACACCAATCTCTGTCATATACCACTGATCACAGGCTTCTAATTACACAACCCATCACCACTACCATCTACTCCCATTACCAAGCCAATATCAGATCCAATTTGCCACCTTGTCTTGGGTTCTAATCTTTTGGACCAGTTTTCCATGTAGAACCTTGTCAAGGGTCCTACCGATGTCCATGTAGATCATATTAATTACACTACCCTCTGCAAAAAAAAAAAAGAACTTTTAGGTTACTTTTAAGTTTCCAGCCCTTAGTCAGCCAAGCAGGTTCAAGTACTCATTCAAATACGTTCCAATGTCATAGGGATTTCTGACTGCAGCTTTCTTTCAAGCCTTCCATTCTGAGACCCTCAATATTCCAGAGGTTAAAATACTTTCCTAGCACTGCTCCAACCCTCTGCTAAAATAAATCAGATAATCAGCCTCTTTGGCCTGAGAGACTGAGTCTTTCAGAGAAATTACTATTCCTCTTTCATTTTCAAGGTATTTAAAGAATCTATTTGCAGTTTCAAAGCTCAGAGATGAGAATGGCTAACTACTAGAATCCAGCAATGAACATTAGGGCTTTTGGATCCAATGCCTTGTCAAGCGCTGGACTTCCTGAACACTATGTGTCACAGTTGTGTGCATGATTCCCTGAGAATTCCACATTAGGTATTACCTAACTACTTAGGAAACCCACATCAGGTACACGCATGGCTATTTGGGAGTTCTGGAGCAAGCGTGTACTAGCCTTTCAATGGGTAATGTACCATGCATGTGTCTGACTCATCCCATTGCAGCTATGTGCCTGACTCTGTTAGAGTTTGTTATGAAGTTTGTGACTGAGCTCTTGGCAAATGATTCAGCTAAGCACCCGGCTTGCTGAGTGCCCCATGTCCGTTAAGTGCCTATTTTCCAAGGTGGCTAATTTTCAAACACATTTGTGGGTAGGAGGCTCGGGTCTGACAGGTGAGGCACATTAGAGGGATAGGTTCTTTCAGGGGGGAAAAAAAGGCAAGATATTTCAGGAGCAATCCTCCCTAGACCTTTAAGTCCCTTGCTACTGAAATAATGTGTGAATTACTTCACAGAGATGAAATATTCCTTTTACCATGACATGCAGCAGAAATTACCGTCAGATTTTTTTTTTTTTTTGCTGAAGTAAATTTCAATACAGAGATCAAAAATAGATGGTGATTTATTTTCTCAAGAGGAATGATTAAAGACAAGGGGGTTAACCCAGATACCATGCTCCTTCAGAGGGCTTTGCGAGACAGTAAGATTTAATGTTTTTACCCTTCAAACCTCCTTGTCTACTCAGGCTGATCGCATACAATTACATTGAAATTGAACAACCAATCCCTCAGTGATGCTTGGAATTTCCTTGCGGTGTTTATGTGAGATGGAATTAAACGGTATCTTGTATCTATAATTTCATGATGATTCAACTATTTCATTTTGACTGCTAGGGGTCAAAATGGGAATGTGGGCACCACCTCTCTTCCACAAATTAAAATAGGAAGGAACATTTGTTTCAAAACATGCTGAGCTACAATTCTCAAGCACTCCAGCTTCCACCATCTCACCAAAATACTGACATCTCCAATGGTGAGAAGGGCGATTTTTCATTTCAAATACTGCTGATCGACCTTCCATCACTTCACAACACTTTTCATTCTTTTATCATTCATAATAATTTTACATAGGCAGCCTCCATTAAATGTGTGGAACTGGGAACCGAAGAAAAAGAGCAGGAGTATAATCAGTTCTCATGCTTCATCCATTCAAAAAGATCACGGCTGTCCTTATCCTCAGTGCTACTTTCCTGCGCGACCCATATCCTTTGGTTCACTTCATTTCCAAAAATCTATGACCTCTCAACGACCAAGCCTTCACACTCGTTTTTGGCGAAAATCTAAAGATTCATTACCCTCCAAGTGAAGGAATGTCTATATACTGTTTGCCTTCCTCATTGCTTGCTAAATCTATAAATCTATGTATAAAGTTTCAGTGAATCGCCAAGGACCCTCTCAGTGCCAAGAACTTTTATGGCAAAGGGTCCCACTTGCCCGACCCTTTATTTTTAAATTGAAATTGAACCTTTAGATTGAAATCCCAGTTAGGGAAATCATCAAATTCACAGCCCTGTAAGAATCGGTATGCTTTAATTAGAATATAGACATAGAAAACATAGAAAATAGGTGCAGGAGTAGGCCATTCGAGTCAGCAGTCATAGCTGATCATCCAGAATCAGTACCTTGTTCCTGCTTTCTCCCCATATCCCTTGATTCTGTTAGCCCTAAGAGCTACGTATATCTAACTCTCGCTTGAATACATCAAGGCTATTATAGGCCTTATTATAGGCCTAATCTGCTCAGTCTCTCTTTATGCCACAACTCCACCATTACAGTAATCAATCTGGTGAACCTTCAATGCACTTCCTCTTTCACAAGCATAACTTTCTAAGGTAGGATGTTATAACTTACATACAATATTCCAGTTATAGTCTCACTTAGGCTCTGTATAATTGGAGCAATGTACATCTACTCTTGTATTCAAATCCTCTTTGAATAAAGGCCAACATACTGTTTGCCTTCCTCATTGCTTGCTAAATCTACATATTAAGTTTCAGTGAGTCATGTACAAGGACACTAAGGACCCTCCGAACGGCAAGATCTTTTCATCCCTCACCATTTGAATATACTCCACCTTTTTATTTTCACGTTATATCCCATCTATCATTCCTTGCCGAAGATAGACACAAAATGTTAATTTGCATTTATATAGCCCCTCAGCGGGACAGGCAGCATCTCTGGAGTGAAGGAAATTGGTGGCGTTTTGGGTCGAGACCCTTCTTCAGACTTCCTTACTGATTCACTTGCCCACAATAGCAATTGCTGACTTTAATAAGTGCTCTCTTAAGTATGTGCCTGACGCACTGGGAACCCCGTACCAGGTATATGTCTGCCTGCTTTTTTTGCTTTCCCTGTGTTTCCTGTACGGATATGGAATTTGGTAAGGTTTTTGAATGCCTTAGAACTGTGTCACAGTACCGTTCAGCACCTTTTGGAAAAAAGATATTTTCATGTTTTATTTTGATTAAGAGAAGTGTTGTCCTTCTTCCCACATTGTTCCGTAGCAGTCAAAATGAAGTAAATGAATTGTAACTAAATTACAAGAAACAAGACACCACTTAATTCTGTATCACATAAATATAATAAAATAAAATACTATATAGACATCCATTTAGTCTGTGTATATTACTGTTTATAACAGACAAGAAATAATCGTTAAGATAACATAATGGATACAAAGCACTAAGATATGATTTTAATGCATTTCGATAACACATAATCTCAGAAGTCATGTAAATCTATTAAGATAACAACTTGCATTTATATAGCACCTTCAGTGCAATAAAATATCCCAATGCACTTAACAACCTCTTCATTTGGGGGAAAAGATTAATAGCTTTGTGAATATTATTCCTGAATAACTGTTTAGTTTGTATATTGTATGTTGGTATCAAGATGACAAGTGCCTCAAGTCCATTATTGAGCCAGGGCAAAACATATGCAAGATCTTTACTTCAATATTCAGAGCAACCCCAAAACTTAAAAACGAGCAGCATTGCTCACACTTGGGTCCTGTCCACTCTTACAAGGACCCCTGTGTTTGGCTTGAAATTGACTCATCTTTTTCTCACCTCTTCAATCTTTGTTTCAACCTGTTCCCAAACTTTTCACCCTTCCTCCCTTTTCAGGTAAATCACTCCATACCAATCACACCCACTTCACTTAAATATCATTCATTGGTAGAATGATCAGCAATCGGGCAGATTGTTCCTCATGCCTTTCAATGCAAATCATAAGGAAATTCTTGATAATGGTCCTCCTTAGGAACATTTCTCCAAAAGCAAACAAATCATGAATTCACTGCAAGCCAACTGTAGTTACAATATTTATTGGTATTTTTTTTTTGTTGATAATTTTCAACCTCTTTCTAAAGAGTTGACTCTCCGTACACTAGCACTATCCTACACTCTAGGGACAATTTACAATTTTCCAAGAAGCCAATTAACCTACACACCTGTACGTCTTTGGAGTGTGGGAGGAAACCGGAGCAAACCCACGCGGTCACAGGGGGAACGAACAAACTCCGTCCAGACAGCGCCCGTAGTCAGGATCGAACCCCGGTCTCTAATGCTGTAACTCGGCAGCAACTCTGCCACTGCATGCCCTCTTGCCCAGCTCATTGTCAATTAGCTGGCTCTCTGAAAGAACTGCCCAAAATGTCACTATCTCTTTTCCCTCATCGCCCTGTACTTTTTATTTTAAGAATGCACCCAGTTCACTTTGGAAAGTTACCACTGAATCTGATTCCATCAGATATCTACAGATGCATTCCAGATCAGTCCAGTAAAAAAAAGCTCCTGTGTAAAACCTTCCAATCGGCTTTTTTAATGCTCATTATGTTATATCCAAATCCTCACTGAATTCAGCATGGTATACAGAACTTAGAATTCCTCCTTAAACAGGTTTCCATTTTGGTGCCTTTAGCAAATATTTATACACCAACAGAATTTATTTTGTTTTTCCTCAACATGCTAAATTACATCCGGTTGCAAATGAATAGGTTTTATGAAGGCATTTACACTAACTGGAAGTTTAAAAAAAACTTTTTAGCAAACATTATGCTAAGGATAATATTGTCAAGGGAGTCAACTCATCTCAAAGACTTAATGTAGAAATAAATTTGATGCACCATCAACTAATGTTTCAATGCAAATTCCTGTCATTACTGTGAGTGCTGAACAATATTGCTCAATAATTGTTACTTGGGAAGTTTTAAAGCATAAACCTTTGTTGGTTGCAAATCAGGTTGCTTTCTTTTTCCCTTTTGAAGGATTATTTCAGAGAATCCT
This sequence comes from Amblyraja radiata, assembly GCF_010909765.2. NCBI lineage: Eukaryota > Metazoa > Chordata > Chondrichthyes > Rajiformes > Rajidae > Amblyraja > Amblyraja radiata. Next base: position 24,360,208 of record NC_045986.1, read on the forward strand.
CACGAATAATTGTGTTTTTTGCCTCTGGATGGAAGTTCCAAAGCTCAAGAATAGATTAAACAGAATGTGTCGCATCCTCGGTATATTCAACATTTTTTTAATAACCGAAGGTTTTGTTTTAAGGAAAACAATCACTGTTAGTTGCTAACAGTCCAATTCCACACAAGTAGGATCATAAGTGAATGAGGAAGTTAATGTGACTCCAGTGGTGTTGGTCGCAATGCCAGAGCTCTCTGGTTCTTTTTGTCCATTTGATTGTACAATAGGGTCACAGCAAAATCTCTTATGTGAACAAGAAGCCATCTCGTTTGATGTCCGATTTACCCAGGGCTATTCAATGCATTCTTCTTTGCAGATCAGTTTCCACAGCCGACTAGAATACTGACAGTATATTTAACCTTGTTGCGGCTGCTACAGGTATAAAAAGTTTCCGTTTTATTTTAAAGTGATTTGTGCCTACCTCAAAATAATAGTTATAGGTAGATGTGACTAATGGACTCCAAAATGGTCAACAGTAATTTCAATGTTACTTACGAAGTAGCAGAGTTTTACTGTTTCCCAATGAACTTGGAAGTCAACCACAGACTTGTGAAGTTCTGGAGCGATCATGTGCTATGTGGAGGTTCAACCTAGTGATAATATAATTCTAAAAGAAAAAGCACTTTGAATTTAGTTCAAAAGTTGTGATGTAGAAATTCAACCTCGGATGGCTGACGTAGATAGTTCTCAACTGGTAACGTTTACACATTGTACTCTTCTTCTGAAGAAGTGTCTCGACCCGAAACGTCACCTATTCCTTCGCTCCATAGATGCTGCCTCACCCGCTGAGTTTCTCCAGCATTTTTGTCTACTCTTCTTCTGAAATTTGTTTCCACTCAAGGCTGCTGATTACAGCACATTGCATTAGTAGCTTGTGGAGCTACTACTGTGTGTGGAGCTACTGCTCACAGTCCCCAGATTCAGCCCTGACCTTCAGTCCTGTCTCTGTGGAGTTTGCGCTTTCAATCTGTGGTTTTGTCCCACATGCTACAGAAGTACTGGTTGGTGGGTTAATTAGCCACTGTAAAATGCCTCTAGAGCGATTGGCAGAATCTGGTGAGATCTTGATAAAGAATGTGGGGAGAGTAAAAGATGTCTTACTGCAATGGTCTTAAAATAGTTTTTAGATTTTTTTTGTTTCCACACATGAGATTTGCTAATAATGATGCAGGGTCTAGACCTGAAATGTCAACCATCCTTTGCTCCGGCAGATGCTACCTGACACGCTGAGTACATCCAGCTGTTTATTTTCAAAAGAATAGTCATAGGAAGATTAGACTAATATACTCAGTGTCTGCCTCCAAAAAACAGTAATTTCAATTTTACTTTTATCTAAGTAGCAAAATAACTCTTTCCCAGGCTTTCAGGTTTATTGGAATTCAGGATGAGCTTTGCTACAAAAAATATTATTCCAAAAAATGGTCAAAATTAACACATAGCAAATTGTTTGCTATTTCATTAAACAGGGTTTGGATTCTTGGGAATCCATTAGACCACTCCGAAATCAATCCTGGAGCCGAGACTGGCAAGGCCAGATTCAAAATCCCTTGGTTTATTTGCAACACTGATTTCAGAATGTTAATTGTCTCTGTGTGCCCACTTGAATGCCAAAGTGTGTTGAACATTCAGTCCAGGCTGCCAGTGAACACAACACACAGCACCAACACCACAGTCCTCACGCATTGCACAATCCCTCTGTCATTTTAATTCATTTTCCTTATCTTTCTTGCATCTCCATGTTTTCCCTACTTTTTTAAATTCAGATCTTCATACTTGGCATATCACTTCACCACAGTGTTGCAGAATACGAAAGAAACTGCAAGGTTCAAAATACCACACACTGTTACTCACTTGTAATACGCTCCCTACACTGTCGTCGATAGATTATCCAGCTCCTTCTCACATTTTCAGCCATGGAGCTATGGTTACTGTCTGATGTGCAACTGGTAAAACGGATGTATAGGTTTGTAGGTTAATTGGCTTGGTAAAGTTGTGAATTGTCCCTACTGTGTACAGGGATCGCTGGTCGGCACGGACTCAATGGGCCGAAGGGCCTGTTTCTGCGCTGTATTTGTAAACTAAACTATCAACTAATTATCTTTGCTGAATTCAGAGAATGGGGCAGAAGTTGGGGGAGAAGGAGAAACTGTGCCACAGAGAAAAAAAGATAGTTTGGGCATCGCATTGAGAAAATCAGAGATAAAAGAAGAGATAAAGAGGCCCAGATAAGGAAAGGTACAGAAATATCTGGAGAAAGGCTGTGGAGGCCAATGGATATTTTTAAGGCAGAGATAGATAGATTCTTGATTAGTACGGGTGCAGGGTTTATGGGGAGAAGGCAGGAAAATGGTGTTAAGAGGGAAAGATAGATCAGCCATGATTGAATGCAGAGTAGATTTGATGGGACAAATGGCCTAATTATGCTCCTATCATTTATGAACTTCTGAACTTACGAAAGAGAATTTGACCATTGATAATTAAGGAGATAAAGTGAGATAGGGAAAAGGAGATGGGGAAGCAGGAAGTTAAAGAAATAGAAGGGCACACAGACACAAATAGAGGGCAAAGAGAGATTAATGAGAGAGATGTAGGTGGAGATTTTGGTAGAGAAAGAGAGATAAACAATGAGAAATAGACAGATTCAACAAAAAGGGCCCAGGGTAACAGCAACAAACACCGGGTGCAGGAGGGAGTACTTTCAGTCCAGATCCCAATGCTGAATTGCACAATGGGAAGGCTGTCTTTGTACAGGTTGATATACCTCCTTTAGCTACATATATTGGGAATGAAGAATCCAAACCCTGTTTAATGAAATAGCAAACATATATTGGGATGAAGCGTATAGCAACAGTCTATGGAAGGACAAGTCACATTCACATCCTCTGCTTCTTAACAAATGTATCAATAAGCAGCTTGCGCAGTATAAAAACAGATGGAGACACAAATGAAGCCACAGGCAATGGGATCCTGACTCAACTACCAATATATTTGGTCTTCTTAAAGGGACATAACTCAATAAACATTAATTGGTACAACCCAACTAGCAAATTTGGGTTTAATAAGCTTGCAGCCTGTGAGGAGGAGATGGCTGAAGAGGGTGCGTGATGCTTAACTGGGTAGCCTTGGGCAAAAGCAAGAGAGGGAAAGATGCCAAAGTGGCAATAAAGCGAGGAGGCAGAGGCCCATGATGGTGCAACGAGCGTCTTTCAAAATTTTAAAAAATGGAAGTGTGTTTATTCAGCACCACTGGAAGCTCAGTAAATCAAGGTTTAATTGTTGCACCAGGTTTTTATGATCTGACCTCAGAGCATGAGAGCGAGAATTAGAACATTTTAAACAATAACTACATTTTAAGGTCTACTAGACCAAGTGGGGCCCGTCTCCTCAACGCGCGGTTGTGGGGGAGGGGGGGGGGGGCCCTGCGGCGTCACACACGCACTACACACACTAACCACCCCCTACACACACCCAACCTTGATATTATATTAATATTATTCATTCGCCAGATCCCCCGCCCTATCCACTCACGCATAGCCCCCAACTGCACAGGCGCATCTACTTATCAAACAAAAGTAAAACAAATGTTATTATCAATGAAAGGGCTTTGCTCATCAATGCAAGATCATCGCATGAATTAACTTTGCTAATTCCCACGGGCCTGATCCAAACCCTGAGTTTCCCTGGAAATCATTTCTGACCCGATACTAAAATTTACGGCCATTGACTGAACAAGTGAGTGAAATCAAAAATCGGAATTTTTTGATTGAGTATTTCAAGCCCAAATTGAGTGCATTAGGGCATCAGTCTGTACAATGCAGTACATGCATTAGGTGTCAGTCTGCATCACTGGAGTCTCTCATCTCTGCACCGTGTAGCAATCTAAACTAAATGACCACTCTGTTAACTGCACTGGGTATAAGTCTAAACCATACGATCTTCCCATTCAGTGCATTCTCATTCACTGTCAGTCTATAACAGCCAAACACTCCATTCACCGCACTGGTTGTCAGTCTAAACTAACCAAACCAGTCTGAAGAAAGGTCCCAACTCAAAACGCTGCCTATCCATTTCACTCCGCAAATGCTGGCTGCTTAAGCTGCTGAGATCCTCAAGCAGTTTGCTTTTAACTTAAGATTCCAGAGCCTGAAGTCTCTTGTGCCCTTGATTTCATTCATTGCACTGGGCATCAGTCTACAACAACCGAACCCACATTCTCCTGATTAAAACACAATCTCTGCCAACTAAATCCACATTTTGTACATTAGAACATAACAACAGGTGCCACCAGTGTGCCAACAGACCACTAATCATTTGCTGTTAAGACCTTCAGATGAACCACAGCCAAACTGGGCATGGCATTTACTGTTGTGTAATATCTATGCAATGTTCAAAATGAAGAAAACCAGGTGTGCCTTTTGAAAAGATCAGCGCAGCAGGGCAAACAACTTCTCAGAAATAAAGAGGCCAAAAATGGCATCTCCGTAGCTCTCAATGAACATTCTTAGCTCCATTCGGCAATTGTGTTTACATTGCAATCTGTCACAGGAATGAAAACAAACGGGCTCCATTACTGATGCCGTCTGGCACATCTCCTTAATGTAATCTTTTGAATCCAAGTATTTTCACGGTGAATCTCATTTTCTTTCACTAAGATGTTTTGGCATCCCATGAAAACCGTTTCATTCTATAAAGAAATAAACACACCAATATATTTTCTTCTGCTGAATCGAGAGCAGCATGGACAAGTGGAAGAATTTTAAGCACTTGTTTAAATTTCAGCCTCACCATCAAAATTCCCAAGTCAGGAATAACGCTGGCAAATGATCACCTGCATTATCCTATAAACAAGTCTTGAAATTGCAGAGTTCTGTAACTATATCAATCCATAACATATCATTCGTATGTGTAGGAAGGAACTGCAGATGCTGGTTTACACGAAGAATGGGTGACGTTTCGAGTCTTAAGCAAGGTCTCGACCCAACACGTCACCCATTCCTTCTATCCAGAGATGCTGCCTGTCCCACTGAGTTACTCCAGCATTTTGTGTCTATATTGAAGGTATGCTCCAACGCCACATATTCAGGGCTCTATCAAGACTTGGAGTAGCAAGTAAGATTTCTTGCTACACAAATGCTATACAATGACTATCAACAGCAAAGTCTAAATACTTGCTCTTAACATTTAATAACTATCATTGCACCATCACTCTGAAGAAAATCTGACCCACATAGATGCCTTGGCAAAGACAGAATGGCAGAGGCTGGAAGTAAGAGATACGCTTTCTTACTCCCGAACATCTATCCACCACTCATAAGGCACTCGCCTAGAGTGTGATGGTATACTCTCCGTTTGCTTGGATGCCAGTTAGGCTTACATCAGTGGTGGGGAAGATGCTGGATTATTAAAGATGTTATAGCAACGCATTTGGAAAGCAGTGATGGGATCGGTCAAAGTCAGCATGGATTTATGAAGGGGAAATCATGCTTGACTAATATTTTGGAATGTTTTGAGGATGTAACAAGCAGAATGATATAAGGGAGAGCCAGTGAATGTGGTGTATCTGGATTTTCAAAAACCCTTTGACAAGGTCACACACAAGAGATTCGTGTGCAAAATTAGAGCACATGGTATTGGCGGTAGGGTATTGACATGGATAGAGAACTGGTTGGCAGACAGGAAGCAAACGGTAGGAATTAACGGGTTCTTTTCAGAGTGGCAGGCAGTGACTAATGGGGTGTCGCAAGGCTCGGTGCTGGGACCCCAGTTGTTTACAATATATATTAACGATTTAGACGAGGGAATAAAATGTGACATCTCTAAGTTTGCAGATGACACAAAGCTGGGTGGCAGTGTGAGTTGCGAGGAGGATGCTATGAGGCTGCAGGGCATTAAACACTATGAACTCCATCTAAACACCGAACTATGAACAGCCGTGGTTGTACTATGGACTTTGGGCTTTGTTTTGTTTTGCACTATATTGAGTTTTGTTATTTAATGAAATTTTTTGTTTGTTTGTTTATTATATGATCTCTTGAGTACTGTGTTTACAAACCTGTTGTGCTGTTGCAAGTATTAGAATACCATTGTTCCCTTTCGGTACAGATGACAATAAAACACTCTCGACTTCTGATCAAGACATTGTCTGCAACAGGTTAATTTTCTTGATATCAGCCAACACTTAATTGGGCTCACTGCCCTTGAACAGGGGAAGAGACAGGGGAAAAAATCTGCAACTGATTCATTTAGTCCTACATTTGGGGTGGCAGTTGAGGTTGATGCCTATTATGAGTTGAATACCCTGCTGATAATGATTACTAAAAGATGGCCATGCTGGGAGTTATATCCCAACACATGCCAGCGAGGGTGAAATTAGTCCTTTTCAGCAAAAGGGATCGGAAACTGCTTACACTGCACTGTGACTGATCTTCTAATCCCTTGAAAGGCAGGACAAAACATATTCAGAAAGTTCCGTTTTTTTCTCAACTGAACTTTCTTTCACTTGCAACCCCAATTTTCGCTGTTTGCATGATTTATGTTTTAATGATGACTAATCCAGGGTGTAGTGGATTAGCTGTGGGCTGGTATTAATACCTTGGCTGTAGGCGTTCATCATTTCTCACTTTGGTCAGGTACATCTGTCTCACTGCTCATGGAGCCAACTAGCGCGAGAGGTGGAACTCCCCCCCTCAGTCTGCCGGGCATCATATTCAACACCAAGGCAGCGGGGAAGAGCAAAAAGATTTCATACACACACAATATGCACAGACGTATGCCAGCTTCTGCCCTCAGCTCCGTCATTTAAGGGTGAAAGACCTGGATTTTAAAACCGACACTCTTGTTTCTAAATCCTGCAACCTCTTGCAGACCTCCAGCTCACTGACTGCTCCACAGCTTTTCCTACTCTGGTCTTTTGAAAATCCCTGAAGTTATTGGTGGTTGCCTAAATTCTGGAATAACGTCTTTGGACCTCTCTGCATCACTCTCCTATAAAGTTAACCCCCCCCCCCCCCCCCCAACTATGGTGGCGCTGCGGTTGAAGGGCAGCACAGTGGTGCAGCGGTAGAGTTGCTGCCTTACAGCGTCAGAAACCCGGGTTCGATCCTGACTGCAGGTGCTGTCTGTACGGAGTTTGAACTTTCTCCCCGTGACCTGCGTGGGTTTTCCCCGGGAGCTCCGGCTTCCTCCGACACTCCAAACACGTCCAGGTTTGTAGGTTAATTGGTTTGGTAAAATTGTGAATTGTCCCTAGTGTGTGTAGGATAGTGTCAATGTGTGGGGATCGCTAGTCGGCGCGGACTCAGTGGACTGAAGCGGGTTTCCGCGCTGTATCTCTAAACTAAACTAAACTATATGTTCACAGGGTTTAATTTGATTATACATCATGGAGCGTTTTACTGTGCTAAGGGCTGCAAAAATGCAAATGTTGTTCCTGTTGGGGTTTACAGTAATTAAAGGTTAATCTCCAGGATAATGTCATGTGCAAATCCTAAGAGAAAAATCAGTGATATTAAAAAGATTTGTGAATTTGTTTCCATAATTTCCTTTTGACGCAACTGTCCAGAAAAACGTTAAGAATTGTAAAATTACTGTTGAGTGGAGTGGAGAAGTTAGGGACAGAGGTGGGGGTGTCATATGATGAACTTTTTAGGAATACGTCCAACCAAATTGGCTTATGGTCCAACCATATTCTCATATTCCCAGGGAGCTGCTTCTTTTCCACAGTTCAAGCACAATTGACCACAATGGACCGTTGTGGGCTCCGTCTTCCTTGATTATCATTGCTTTTTGCATATCTTCCTTTTATCTTTCCTAAATACCGTCTATACCTCCCGTTCCCCTTTCCCCTGACTCTCCGTCTGAAGAAGGGTCTCAACCCGAAAAGTCACCTATTCCTTTTCTCCAGAGATGCTACCTGACCCGCTGAATTACTCCAGCTTTTTGTGTCTGCCTTTGGTTTAAACCAGCACCTGCAGTTCCTCATGTGTAGGATGAGAAATGCAGATGCTGGTTTAAATCAAAGATAGACAAAACATGCTGGAGTTACCTGCAGTTCCTCCCTACACAATTGAGTATTGTTTTAAGAGTGTGCATTTTGGAAAAGGTTAGTAAATTGTTAGAAATTTCCATCTCTGGGATGGGAGGCAAAGATGGTTCAAGATCAACATGAGACAAAAGCCTCAAATCTTGATATCAAGTCGTGAATGAGTTAATCGGCTGGCAAATGCTCAGACATTTTTAATGAACCGTGGGGGATTTTCAAATGAGGGCAGGCCGCTGGCTCCAACCTATGGTTAAGAGTTGTAAATGAGATCGGATTCAGACGGAAGCTCCGGTGCTCCCATAAGGAGTGGGAGGGAAGCAGTCATTAGTTTTCATACAAGAACTTTGGCAGACTGCAGGAAAGAGGTTCAGACTGACTGCTGAGCAATCTGTCCATGGACACAGCTCACTGCAACCTGGCAAAGGAAGCGTTTGGGAATAGAACGAGGAGCACGCTGGAGAAATGGAGCGGCTTATTTGGAAGGAGCACCTCTAAATCACGACATTCACACATTCTTTGTCCACGACAATGACCCCACAAGTTAAAAAAGGACGGATGAAATTACTGATTATTTCTCGTTCATTTAAACCACAGCTTCCCCCAGTTCGTATCCCTCATTCCATGCGATGTAGATCCAAATACCCTCAGACCCATGCTCTCTCGCATTGAGTTCGCTCCTCATGCTTTTAAATCCCTCGATGTCCTTTTCCACCCCATCTCTGTTATTTCCTATTTGCTTCTTCTCATTGCCACTTTCCACCCTTCCTTCGTGTTGAGTAACACCTGGAAGAAGCAGGATGGGGAATTTCAAAGTCCATCAACAAGAGTGGTAGCGCCACCACTGACAGGGTTGCCCGAGTCCTGAACAACATAGATGCTAGATTTCGGCTGCAGCAGGCATAGAGTGAAGCAACAGGAAAGATAAACTGACTTGATCCCTGTCTTTACCTAAGTACCTGACGCAGATCCTCCCACAACTGGAGAGCAGTCCCGAACTACTATCTACCTCATTGGAGACCCTCGGAGTATCTATGATTGGAAATTAATGGCTTTATCTTGGGTGACAATGGGGTTAACATGGTTAGTAAATTTGCAAATTACACCATCATCAATGGTACAGTGGATAGTGAGGGAGGGTTATATGTTTACTGAACGATCTGGTTCAACCAGGGAAGTGGGCCTAGGACAGGTGTGAGGTGATGCATTTTGGTAGGTCAAAGCAGGAAAGGACTTACACTGTAAATGGTTGGGCACGCAGAGCGATGAAGATCAGGGAGACATTGGCTGTAGGGACACAATTCCCTGGAAGTGGTTACAGATAGACAGGGTGGTGAAGAAGGCATTTGGCATGCTGACTTTAATCAGTAACGGTATTGAGTACAGGAGATGGGACATCACGATACAACAAGACCTGGTGAGACCACATTTGGAATATGGTGTGCCATTCTGGTCATTCTATTGTAGGAAGGATGTAATTAAGCTGGAAACTGAAGAGTAAAGATTCACCATGAAGTTATCAGGAGGGCTTGAGTTAATAGAAGATGGATGGGTAAGCTAGGATGTTTTTCACTGGAGTGTAGGAGGGTGATGGGTAACCTTATAGAGGCATCAAAACCATGAGAGGCATAGATAAGGTGAATGGTCACAGACTTTTTCCAAGGGTAGAGGAGTCTAGAACGAGAGACGGCACAGTGGCGCAGCTGGTAGAGCTGCTGCCTCACTGCGCCAGGGACCTGGGTTTGATCTCAACATAGGGTGTTGTCTATGTAGGGTTTGCACGTTTTCCCTGTATCCCACCTCCGGATGCTCCGGTGTCCTCCTACATTCTAAAGATGTGTGGATTTGCAGGTTAATTATCCTCCGTAAATTGCCCCTAGTATGTAGGGAGTGGATGGTCATCCTGATCTCAGTGGGCCCAAGGGGCCTGTTTCCATGGTGTTTCCATGGCCGGCTCAGTGGTCGGGGCTGAGCAACGAACGGTCCAGCAGGTGGCAGAGGCCAGAACTCTGAACAAACTGGGTTCAATAATGACCAACCCCACTCACCCACTCCATGCCCTGAAGGTGATCAAGAGCAGCATCTTCAGTCAGAGACTGATTGCACCAATGTGCAAAACTGAGAGACATAGGAAGTCTTGTATACCAGCTGCTATAAGGTTATATAATGCGCATAAATAACTGCGCTTTTTTTTCATTCATTGTATTTTAACTTGTATTTTAACTTGTTAAGTTAAGTATGGAAGCTATTTGAGGAAATGTGTGGTGTTATGTCTGTCTTGAAGCTGTCGTGGCACTGTAATTTCCTGTAAAGGATTATTAAAGGTATAATCAATCAATAATCAATCAATCAATCAATCAATCTATCTCTAAACTAAACTAAACTAAATTAAACTAGAGGTTTAAGGTAAGTGGGGAAAGAATTAAAAGGTGACCTGGGGGGAATCTGTTCACACAGAGGGTGGTAGATAAACGAAGGAACTACCAGAGAAACCTGCACAAGTGGGTACACTGGTAATGTTTAAAATATATTTAGACATGTACATGGATTAGAAGGTTTATCAGAAATCCTCTTAGCGGGTTTATGAAAGGTTTATGAAGGAATATGGGCCAAACATTGGCCAATATGGGCCAAACACAAACACAAACACTAGCTATGAAACACGGTTGGTGTGGACAAGTTGGACCAAAGGGCTTGTTTCCGTGCTGTATCATTCTATGATTTGATAGTCCACAAGTCAGGAGCGCGATAGAATATTTGGTGAAGCATTTTGTGAGGTTTAACAATGTTAAAGGCATTGTAAAATTACGGACAGGCTAGATAATAATCATTCACATGCTCAACGCTATGCTCAGTTAGGTATGCTAAAGATAGACACAAAAAGCTGGAGTAACTCAGCGGGACAGACAGTATCTCTGGAGAGAAGGAATGGGTGACGTTTCGGGTCGAGATCCGGGTTTTATTGTCTATCTTCGGTTTAAACCAGCATATGCAGTTCCTTCCGACACATTAGGTATGCTCAACATGGTCAGAATGAATGGTTGCCACTAGAGACCAAAGGTGCGGTGCCACTGATATCAGACCCTCGATGGGAGGTTTGTGATGGGCAGGGTGGCCCGGAAGAGAGAGGATAGTGCAGGCGTGTAAATTCAACGCAGTCTTTGATATTCAATTCAATTCAATGTAGTTACATTGATACGTTTGCACGAGGCTCTGGAAACACACAATATTGGAGGAGTAACAGATATTGCAATATTCAATTTTCTTTTTTTCCTTCTGCCTACTCATCGCCAGAGAATGATATTTTCAAGATCCCTCACCTGAAAACATTGCAATTTCTAAACCCCAGGCAATTCCTAAAGTGCAGTTTAATTTTATACACAGGTTTCTTACTCCAGCTGAACGGTACTGCTAGAAACACAAAGGATCTCTCATTTTATCTTTCATTTTCCCTCGTTCCCCATTCACCAAACTCATTTCAGGGAAAGGAACTGTGAGGCAATCAGAGCAAAGATAGTAACAGAAATATGCTAATGATATCAAATTACTTTTAAATACAGTGGAAGAGGCGTCAAGGGGCACCTTAATTAATTGATTTGCTGGACAGCTGAGATGTCAGGCACAGCCTCCAGCTAACGTCCTTTCAAGTGGGTATCAGTCCCATGTAACTCTTTGACAGAAACACGATGATCTGAATAACATCACTCCTGCGTTCAAGGATTCCCACGTCAATCTCTTTTTTACAGTTAATGGAATTTTGGTCCCACGTAGGATTTTCAAGGATGGATTCTAGAGGTATGTTCGTACAATAAATCCCGATGATGGAAAATAGGTTACAGGAAAAGTTAAAATAGGTTTTACAGTTATCTGCTTGATTCACTTGCGTGGGGGTGGTGTCATATTAACTCACAAAAATGATCGCGAGTGAGTGAGTGCTGGGCATCCTTCCTTGCGCAGATTGAAACAAAGGACACCATTTTCCCCACACACAGCTAGTGATTAAATACTTCACTTCCCTCCAGCCAGGCCCATCACCACACCTCATCCTAATGGTTCAATAAGACCAAAAGAAATGGCCAAGTGATATTGATAAGACAGGCGGTGGACTAAAATGTGGCTGATTGAATCGAATGTCAACAAATGTGTGATAATACACTTTCACACCCTGCTAAGGGGGAGCAGAGGGCTGAAAAAGGCAGTTTAGCAGTATATCACAAGGAGCATCACAGCTGGATAATCCTGCAAAATAACTAAAGGAATGTTACACTTTATCTCGGGAAGTACTGAATAGCAAAGGTAAAAGGTGATGATAAATCAAGATAAGGCTTTAATAAGTCTTGGAGCACTTTATGCAGTTTAGGGCTTCACACGAAAGAAAGGATGTGGAAGATTTAGAGAGGGCGCAGCATAGATTTGTGTAGATTCTGCCAGCCACGAGGAAATGAAAACAGATAACAAACAAACAGCTGGTTTCCAATAAAGGAGCATTGTAAGAAACATTTATTGCGCGAGATTTAAAACAAGAGAGCATAGAAAAAAAACTTTGATCCAGGGAGAGTTAGAAGGCAGTGGAACTCATTTTAGGGCTCTTGGTTGAAGTCGAAACGATGTCAACATTTGAGATTAGATGGTGAGATAGTAAAGGCTTTGTGGGAACCAAAGGGGTGAATGTGATTGAGGCTTTTTACTAGGATGGCGATTAAAAGGACTAGTTTGGCCAAATGGCCGAAATTCATGTTTACAGGCTCGGTACCTTCTCATGCCTCAATGACCTTAGCTAATCCTGGTGCTGAGATAAATTGGCCACCAAGGACATCATACAATCCTGATTGATTGGTTTCAAACTTTGACTTCATCAAGGAGTCAATGGAACTCATCAACCTGATGATCATGTCCTTGCGTGTAGGAAGGAACTACAGATGCTGGTTTACACAAAGATAAACACAAAATGCTGGAGTAACTCAGCGGGTGAGGCAGCATCTCTGGAGAGAAGGAATGGGCGACGTTTTGGGTCGAAACCCTTCTTCAGACTGATGTCAGGGGATGGGGCGGGACAAAGATAGATTGTAGTCGGAGACAGTAAGTGGGAGAACTGGGAAGGACGATGGAGAGAGAAAGCAAGGGCTATCTGAAGTTAGAGAAGTCAATGTTCATACCGAGCGAAATATGAATGTAGAAGGGTGGAATGTAGAAGTTTGAAGAAGGGTCTCAACCCAAAACGTCACCTAATCCTCCCCTCCATAGATGCTGCCTCACCCGCTGAGTTTCTCCAGCTTTTGTGTCTACAAGGAAAATATGAGGTGCTGTTCCTCCAATTTGTGCTGGGATAATGGAGGAGGCCCAGGACAGAAAGGTCAGGTTGGGAATGGGAGGGGGAGTTGAAGAGCTGAGCCACCGGGAGATCAGGTAGGTTAAATTAGGCAGATCAGTTTTAAATTTGTCAAAGATACCAAATCAATGAACATTCATCAGTGATACTGACATAGGTTAGCAGAACTGGAGGACAAGTGACAGGTAGAATCTAATATAGAAAAGTGTGAGGTTATGCATTTTGACAGAAGAGATGAGGAAATGCAATGCAGATTTAATGGCACCATTTCTAAAGTGTGTGTACGAACCGAGAGACCTTGAGGTTTATGTGCATAGATTTATCAAGGTAGCACGACACATTGAGAGAGCAGTTCACAAAACAATATGGGATAGTGAGTAGTAGAGGAGTTACCCTGAACATATTAATCTTTGATGAGGCCACAACTAGATAATTGCGTCTACTTCTGGTCATCCCACTTTAGGAAGAACATGAAGGTCCTTGAATGGATGCAAAAGAGATTTAACAGAATGTTTACAGAAATAAGGGATTTTGGCTCTGAGGATAAATTGGAGAATTATCTCCTTGAAGCAAAGGAGTTTCAGTGGAGATCGGGTAGAATTGTATAAGAATTAGATAGGTTTAGATAAGATAGACAAAGACCCATTCACTGATGCTGCAAGGACTAAGAAATGCAGAGTTAGTATTCTGAGCGAGAGTGATTTGAGAAGGATGCGAGGACGATTTTAAAAAATGCAGTGAGTGGTAATGACCTGCAATTTGCAGCCGACCAGTGAAGTGGAAGCAGAGGTGATCAATTATTTCAACAGGAAATTAAATAGGCATTTGAGCCACGTAAATTTGCAGTGCTGCAGGAATAGAGTGGAGAATGGGACTGAGTAAATTGCACTATAGAGAGCTGACATCAACCCAATAACCCAAATGGCCTCCTTCTGTTCAATAACACTTCTATGCATATAGTCCTCCAGCAGCCAGTCTTCCCTCAGCTCCCAAGCTTATTAAGTTGATCTTGGTCCCAGGTGGTACACTTTCTCTGCTATCAAACATCAACATCACACTGTAACCTCTGTCCTGTGCACCCAATTGGATACACTGGCATTTTTAGGTCATTTTATAATGTCATCACTTTGCTACTAATCAGGAGGGATCAAGAGATATCTGACACTGAGAAGGACTTCAGGTCTGGTGAAGATCAGCAACGATCATACTGAACGGTCGGACAAGTTTTGGGGGTCGGATATTGTGTTCTGTGCGTAATCTTGTAATCTCAGCATTTTCCAGATGTGCAATACTGTGTTTTGATGGGATGTTTGACTATGCGGGGCATTCACCTGTCTTCAGATTCATACAATGTCGAAATACTCCAAATGCAGCCTCACCTAAAGGGCCTGTCCCACATGGGCGTCTGTTGCGCGTAATTTACGCGACATCCATTACGCGTCACGACGCACGATGCGCGCGTCATGCCGCGCACGTGATGCGCGCATGGTGCGTGATGAGGTGCGCATTACATGCGCATTATGCACACATGGTGCGTGGTGACGTAGGCAGTGATGCGTGGTCGCGCGCAGCGCCACAGGATTTTGAGATGTAAAAAAATCTTCGCGCACCATCTGCGTGACACGCAAATGACGCCCAAGTGGGCCAGGCCCTTAAGTCCTATCAAACTACATCATGACTTCCCAACTCTTATATTCAGTGCCCCTAGCAATGAAGGCAAGCATACCACCTTCTATACCACCTCATCTACTTGTGCCATAATTCTAAGTTATTTTGTTGTACATACAAGATTAACTGCCACCTTCTATGGGAAAAATGAGATGAGCAAGACGTCAAGGGCACTTCAAAGTACAATGCATGTTCCCCCAGATTTAAAGCAGCCGACAGAACACAAAGCAAATTTGAAACTTTCATGACCTTCCTTTTTTTACCATAGTACAGGAAATCTATTTCCCCCCCCCCCCCAACTGAGATATGATGAGGTGGGAACGACAAATTAATCTGATAATGAAGAAACAAAACATCATTAAAACAACAGATCCCCTCTCTTACAGAAGTGATGAGTTAAATGCCATTCCAGTTCGGAGATGCAGTGTTAATCTGGAGACGAGCAGGCGTTGCAGAAAGCTAATTAATATAACAGGGAAAGCAGGCAAAGGATATCTGTTTGTATTTCAGGAGTCAATAAAGCGGAAAATTAATCGGAAATTGTAATATTGATGGCATTTACTCTATGGTTATCAGACTATTTATTATAGCTAGAAACCTCAACAAAAATGGGACTTGTTTGTATTATTGCAGAACATGGGGCGCATCGGTTGTGCTCATCCCATCAGCACTAGACTTCTTTATTACCCTACAAAATGGGACCTGTCCAGTTGCATGCATAATATAAATCACTACTCTACATGCAGTGAAGTGGTACCAGACAAGGCAGCTGGAAACATTGCCTTTCACCACAATGCATATAATGAGAATGCCATGCTCTAAATATTGTTTAATGAGGCGCACCCATCCTGCTAAACTACCCGTCCATCACTGTGAGTTACATTAGAGTACTCTAACACCATCGGATTGACAGATTGATAGGGCCAAAGGGTCAAACGTTAAGACGGATTTACGAGATGCGGTAAGGGTAGTGTATTGTGCATTACTCGGTCATTTTTTTGAATTAAGGATGAAAACTTGACTGGAATCCAGTTTCATCTGGGAAATGGAGCCACTGTATATCTTCCTTTCCCTGGGTTACAAGCACAGGGCAGGGTTATTACACAATGTTTCATTGAATGGTATGGGGCGTACATAGTCACAATGAGGCATGCGGGCTCTACCAGTTTATAATGATTGATATGTGGGACATCCTAGTTTTACATTGAGGGAAATGTGGGATATCAGGTTACATTGAGATGTATAGGGTACATTCTTGATACAATTAAGTGTTCTAAATATGTGTTACAGTGAAGGATATGGAGTATTTCAGGATTTAGTGAGGCATTTGGGATATTTCAATATTAAAATGAGGAGTGCAGGTTCTATCTGTGTCAGGTGTAGGATGTGGGACATATCTGAGGCATATCTGTGCTAAGGAGTTCAGTAGAGCTACTTTCAACGGTGTGGACTTCATCAAACAGTTTCTTTGTGAGGTCGTGGGGTAAATCAGTATAACACTTAGGGCTAGAATACCATGTATCAATGGTACATGGAGGTTGTGAGGTATACAGGGTTATGCTGAGGGTATGGAGTATATCATTAGAGTGATAGTGAAGTGTATTGTCTATGAAATGAGGCATACAGTATTACAGTGAAGCAATGTGATCACCACACCACACAGAAAAAATATTCTGCTACATCGCAATATCATAGTGTGGAAAAATAAAAATCTTCAGAGATTGGAAACCTGAAATAAAAAACTGGAAATACTCAGTAGATTAAACAACATCTGTGGAAATACAGGATGATAACAGAATGTTCCAGTGAATTGCGTTGGGTCTATCGGAGTGTGATACTGAAGATTGTTGGGTTCATCAATGTTATGTTAAAGGATGTGAATGATATGGGAGAGTGTCATTGGGAAAGGTGTGATATATGTGTTATTGTGAAGAATAGGGTATATTAAACAACGAAGGGCATGGATATAATAGCATGTGTTACAGTGAACATTTTGGGATGAATTAAATAATGAGCAATGTAGATTTATTGCTGAACATTACAATTAGGAGGAAGGGACAAGCAAAACAAGTAAAATCTTCCAACATCAGTATCAACGTTTACAAAAGAAAATAGGTTGAAAGAGGAGGTATATCTCCAGAAAGTTACCTACACTTCAAAAACGAAAGTCGAAGAAGCTTGTCAAATAATACAAAACCAATTAGTTCCTCGTCGCCTCTGTTCTGTCAAATTTCCTTAATGGCCACTTTAATTTCTATTCAAGGTAGCTACAAAATTATTGTTAGAAGTAAATTTGAATTTATTATTGTATTTTCACACAGACTCTGAATCCTTGCACTAACTTAAGTGGGAAATCTGCATAGTGATGATGCTAAACCTTGGCAGAAAACAGCCCATATAATTATGCATAGCGATCTTCTTTACCTCAAATGTGAGGTCACGAAGAGAACGTTTCAATGCAGAGATTTTGTGGAACATGACCCTCTCCCCTGAAATGGAGTTCCCAATTCAGCAGAAATTGGTCATTTCATTCCAAAAAGCTAATTGGGATGAAGATGAACCTTGTTATACTGGTCCATTGGAGAGGCATCTCACATGGGATGTATTGTTCAAGATTCATCAGGACTTCTTTGTTTCTGAACCTCCTGCTCCCACGCTGTTTCCACTCTGCCAACTGGAATATTGATATCCAGATAGATGAATCCTGACTATACATGAATCAGACTTTTCATTTTGAAATTTTCCCTTTTACCTAAAATATTAGGGTGGCACGGTGGTGCAGCAGTAGAGTTGCTGCCTTGCAGCGCCAGAGATCTGGGTTCGATCCTGATCCTGACTACAGGTGCTGTCCGTAGGGAGTTTGTACGTTCTCCCCATGACCTGCGTGGGTTTTTTCCAGTTTCCCCCCACACTCGAAAGACGCACAGGTTTGTAGGTTAACTGGCTTGGTATAATTAAACATTGTTCCTAGTTTGTGCAGGATAGTATTAGTGTGCGTGGATCGCTAGTCGGCGCGAACTCGGTCGGCCGAAGATCATATGGTCATAAGTGATAGGAACAGAATTAGGCCATTTGGCCCTTCAAGTCTACTCCGCCATTCCATCATGGCTGATCTATCTCTCCATCCTAACCCCATTCTCCTGCCTTCACCCCATTACCCCTAACACCCGCAAGGGCCTGCTTAGGCACTGTATCTCTAAACTAAACTAAAAGTTAAATGTTTACATTCCCATGATTATTTTCCTCATGTTTTTCTGTTCACAGCAATGTGCGGGAGTTTGGTCATTTGCTGCTGAGGCTCTGCTGGGGCACAATACGTGATGGGAGCTGCTTAACGCTGCAAGTAATGGCAGTACACGCGACCTACAGTCAGGATAGGGTTGCATTCTCAAGCCTTACCTAACATGACCACAACATTCATGCACAACTTGTGTTTAAAGCAACCAAGTGGACTGTAAGTGGGGCAGTCACAGGGTAGAAAGGAGCAGGTTTACAGGAACAACCAATTCCATTATGGATTCCAGTACATAGGATGACCTCTTCAATATTAGCAGAAGGAATATGCATAAATATACATATTAAACATCATCATAAACATAACTTATTTCTTCATAAATTTTAATTTGATGCTCTAAGGTGTTAAATAATAGCCTTGATAATCTTGTAGGTGTGCATTAATTGATGATTAATATACTCCAGACCTAGTTACAGCACTTCACCTTGTGCTGGGAGTAACGGTGATGAGCATTCATCATTCATGAAGGTACAATCATTTATTCCCCTCTCCTTTATTAATGACAGTCTGAGAAAGACTTCCTTAGCTTCCACCTCCCGTAATAGGATGTGAGCACCATGTGTGCAAGGCATTGATGAAAAGGACAGCTGGGAAAGTTTTGGGGGAGCCTCGGCCCTTTCCTGATTGAACAATGTACGGGTGCAGAAAACTGAACCAGAATCGTGCCAAGGATGAAAGACTTCAATTATGCGGTGAGACTTGAAGCTGGGTCCTCCTCGTGCAGTTTAGGCAAAGATTCAATTCACTTATATGAGGTTTTGACAAAGTGTAAAAGAAAACTTATTGCAGTGTCCATGACCAGAGAAGACCGCTTTAAGATAACCAGCAAAGGAACCAGAGGGGGGAATGAGAAGACCTGCTTTTAAGCAACTGGGTTGTTGCAAATTAGAACGCACTGCCTACACTTCAGTTGTAACATTTACAAAAAAGTAATGGAAAAAAAAAACTTGAAGGCAACAGGGAGGTTCGACCATTTTCATAGTTTTTACATAAAAGATACTGACACATTTATTTGGGAATCACATCACAATGTGATGCAGCGAGTGGGTGGTGGGGCATTTTGCAGGAAACATGAGTATCCTGGTCATGATTTCACATTACCTCAATTTAGGTAGATGCCATTCTATATTTCACAGAGACTGTGTGAAAAATGAGAGAGAGAAAGGAAGAAAACGGGAGTAAAAGAATAATTGAACTCGCACTTATATTATACCTTTGAATATCACTGAACAGCACTGTATTGTTTCCCACTAAGGGAAAACAAATAATGGACATGCAAAAGTCATAGAGTCTTGCAGGAAACAGGCTCTTCGGCCCAACTTGCCCACACAAGCCAACATGTACACTTGTACACTAATCCCACCTGCCTGTGTTTGGCCCATATCCCTCTAAACCTGTCCTATCCATGTACCTGTTTAAATATTTCTTAAATGTTGCGATAGTACCTGCCTCAACTACCTCCCCTGACAGCTCATTCCATACACCCACCATTTCCCTTGGTCTGAAGGGTCCTGGGTTGAAATGTTTAATTCCCTGCATAGATGCTGCCTGGCCTGCTGAGTTCCTCAAGCCATCTGTCTTTTAGCTCAGGATTCCAGCATCTGCAGTCTTGTGTGATCCATTTTAGTGATATTTAGTCATGGATAAAGTTGAATAAAAGACTTCCCAGTCTATCTTGAGTCTTGGGAGATTTGCATCCTTTGAAGGGCAATTGAAGCCTCAGTTTAATATCTTTAAAATTAGACATTTCTGACCTTGAGGCACTCTCTCAGTACACATTCTAGAACATGGAAGTTTAGGGAAAGTGTAGCAATTGGGATCAATAAAGTAAATAGTTTAAATCTATCCCAGATATCCCATCTTCTTGTCTGAGAATTCTCTTTGTAAAACAAATGTTTTATTACATAAGGCATTAAGGCTTGAATGTTTAATAAATTATGCAAGTAGAATTCATGCTGATAAAATTACATTATGTGGCTGCCTGTGTTGAATGATCCTCTTTACGCTGCTCATACAGTGCATGAAACAACACCCAAGAGGTGCTGAGCTATTCGGCACATACACAACTGGAATAGAAACACACTGCTTCAACTCGAAAAGATGCTTTCATTTTACTGGGACAGGAGAGAAAATGTTGGCCTCCAACTAGTGTTCCCGTAGCAACCACATGGCTATCATAAATGGAAGGCCGAGAAAAATATTCTGAAGCGTTTTGTCTTTCTCTTTTTCCCTCCTCCAGTTCACTGATTCATCTCTGTTGCTGCAGAATTCTACTGAGCTCTCTCTCTCTCCTTGTCGGTCTTGTTCCGTTTTTAGTTCTCAAGCTCCCTTTTCATTCCTCACTATATTTTAACTTTTTCTCTGCTTTATTTGTTTTCCTCTATTTTATCCCAGTTTCCAGCCATTTTCTTTTATTTTGTGTTTTCTCTCATTTGCTTTCTCTCTTTAGCTGGCAGTTTTCTTCATTCTTCTTTTATTGTCTCATACATTTCCCTCGTATAATTGTTTTCCTCTTCATCTTGGCGCCTTTTTGCCTCGCGCCTTTGCTCTATTGTCCACACATTCTCAATGTTTCTACGTATTTTCTCTTTCTTTTCTCTTTCAAATCTTTTATTCCTTCTATTTTTAACCAATGGGTGTTTTCCCTTAGAACTCCACCATTGCATTCTTGCCCTCCCATCTCTATCTCTCGCTCTCCCCTCAGAATCCAAAAGTCCCAGTTATTTGTTCATTTTACTTAAAAAGAAAAAAAAATCTGTTTAGTTTTCCTACACAAAGGTTTATTTTCGGAGTCCCCATGGTTGCAGCCATGGCAACAAGATCAGAACCAATCATCCCATGCTGCATTTAACCTGCAATAACTCCACTTGTCTTTTGGGGCTAGTGTTAGACTTCATTTCTCCTATTTTGTCCTAACCTTCCTCCCGAAAGACACCAACTCATGATCCAGACAACCCTTCAGTGCCTCACCAGGTTTCTCACTGCTCTCAAAACTGTGTTCAAAACTGTGTACCAGCAAAGCATTCAACTATGTACTGTATCACATCCAAGTCGGCTCCTATTCTCAACTGACATTTGCATAAAGCGTTGTGGAGCGGTTGTGACTGACTAGTGATAATGAGCAAGAACTTTGGCTGAATAGTTACCTCTCCAGCTGAGGTGCAATGATTTCGGAGCCTTGACTTATGCTGTGACAGATATCAGTAGGCCCAGTACCATCCAAGTATCTCACCGTTTTCAACCCCCC
This sequence comes from Amblyraja radiata, assembly GCF_010909765.2. Lineage (NCBI taxonomy): Eukaryota > Metazoa > Chordata > Chondrichthyes > Rajiformes > Rajidae > Amblyraja > Amblyraja radiata. The sequence goes on from NC_045986.1 coordinate 24,381,824, forward strand.
TCCGTAGTTTCCACACACTATATCTCGGCAATCTCTCCCACATCTATAACCCCTAGAATATGTCCAGAAAGCGATGCCCAACTCCCAAACACTCCTACAAAACCTGGCCCTGTGATCATATTTAGTTGCTTTATCACTTGCCTTAGATTGCTGAGGCCCAAAGCTTTGGAATTCCCTCCCAAATCTTTTTCCTCCTCTTTCTCTCTCTCCTATCTCACCTTAAAGATGCTCCATGCAACTCATCTTCTTAATGAAGCTTTTATTTGTCTAAATATCTCCGTAAGTTATTGCGAGTTGCCCTGGGCACACAGTTATGCTAAAGGTGCTTTGTGGAGATGCAAGATGTCGATGAGAACCTGAGCTCCCGTGAAAGTCAGCCGTTTCAGACGGAGAGGAAAATGGCAAAACAATAATTACTATATTATCAGACCCTTTCAGTGTTACAGCTTTGTAATTCACTTCCATGTATACATTATTCAACAATTTGTAGAACAGTGCAGTGACAATGAAAGCTTACTGTGTAGCAACAAGGGATTATTATAATTACTATTCCAATTTGTGGTAACATTAAATCTTATACCATGAGCTCCATGCCTCCTCATCATTCTTCCTTACCTCGAAGATGCCTTCCTACTTTAACACACATCATGAATTATATACAAAAAAGAGTCACTGCAAGATGCCATTCAGTTTGTCTGCTCATATTTATGCTGCACATGTCTCATCTTTTCCATCTCAATTACCTTTGTTCAACATCCCTTTGTTTTTCAGCATTTGTGGTATAAACTGGTCATAATGTATTGGCAATCTCCTGTCCAGTGGAAGCACTATTGAAGCATCACTGTTGCAAGAAGACTCGCTTCATCAAAGCATTAAGAAGTAGGAGCAACAATGGGCCATTTACAGTTCTTCACCGACGACCGACACAAAAAGCTGGTGCCCTTAACTTTTGATATTCGTATCATAATTTCCTTCGCCCATGCATATAAATTGCCTACCATTTCATCATCTCTCCCACAAGCAGGGGAGTGTAATAACAGCATGACGGCCAACATAGACGCTCTCCGTTATAAACTTGGATCTAGAAATCCATAACGGATAGAATTGATGGGAAATACAATGCAGACATTTAAAATAAATTATTGGAGAAAGAAAAATATGATTGAGCATTAATAATCATGTTTAACACTTAGCTGTGTAGGAAAGAACGGCAGATGCTGGTTTAAATCGAAGATAGACTCAAAATGCTGGAGTAACTCAGCGGGACAGGCAGCATCTCTGGAGAGAAGGGAATGGGTAACGTTTCAGGTCAAGGCCCTTCAGTTTAACACGGAGCTTCTGGCTTTGCAGTGAGCTTAAATATTGCAGGTGTTTGCAATCTAGAATATAAACAGAATATGTCTCCAAGACTCAACATGTCAAGCAAAGCCTGTAAAGAATGAGAGAGACAGACTTAAGGCTTTGAGTTCATGGCCTTTCAGATGACAGGTTATCAACCTGAAACATTATCTCTCCACATATGGTGCTTGACCTGTTGAATGTTTGTGATATTTTCCGATTATCTTTTACATTGCAGCGTTGAACTATGTTTTTGTGCCAGTAATTCCAACTGGAGAGCTCTTCACCCACTGGTACATTGTGAGTCCATGTCACTAAACTGCCCCGAACTTTGGAGCAAGAGAGAAAAAGTATCATTAAAACTCAGTGTTGAGGATATCTTCACAAATAAACTCAGTCATAGGCTAGGTGGGGAGTGGGGGAGGGGGCAGTTCATCTCAGTTTAAATCAAGTCCAGGTGAACCGCATGAATGTCTGTTATTTTATTCGTTCTTTGGGTCCAAAATAAAATAAATTTGAGACAGATTATAGAGCAAGATAATTTGCCAAGAGTTCTTGGCAAACAGTTATCCTCCAGCATCACTAATATCAATTACCTGGTCAATATCACATTATTGCTGCAAAGAGCTTGCTGCAGGCCAATTATCTACCATGCTACACGAAAACAGTAACTGCACTTCAAAAGTACATCTGGCTGTGATGTGTTTTGGGAAGACATTTCAAGAGTGTGGCTGTGAAAGATGTTGGTAGAGTTGGTGCCTTGCAGCTCCAGAGACCCGGGTTCCATCCTGACTACGGGAGCTTGACTGTACGGAGAGTTTGTATGTTCCCCCCGTGACATACCTGGGTTTTCTCCGAATGTAAACTGTCCCTAGTGTGCGTAGGATAGTGTTAATGTTAGCGCAGACTCGGTGGGCCGAAGGGCCTGTTTCCACTGCTGCATCGCTAAACTAAACAAAAAAACTTGTTTTTAAGAAGGAACTGCAGATGCTGGAAAATCGAAGGTACACAAAAATACTGGAGAAACTCAGCGGGTGCAGCAGCATCTATGGAGCGAAGGAAATAGGCAAAGTTTCGGAACGAAACCCTTCTTCAGACTGATGGGGGGTAGGGGAGGGCGGGGAGAAGAAAGGAAAAAGGAGGAGGAGGAGCCCGAGGGCTGAGGGAGGGGCAGTTCTGACTACACATAAACATGCATCATAAAATGCCCAGAAGTGACACCAACCTCGTCATGTCCTGAGAAAGAGCATAGTTTGAAAAGTAGAAAAATGTCAATAGTGCTCCTGATGTTGGACATGAGGCAGTCTGTCTGTCAGTGCAGCGTTACTCTGCAAGTCAGCTGCATTGTACCTGAAGTGCAGTCCACAGTTCAATACCCCTGTGTCGATTCCTTGGTTGTTTGATTTGGAGACTGTGAAACATCACAGTTGACAGATTCCCCAGCTCGACCGACAAGCACACTACAACAAATTCCAGTACTTGGAATGTCATTCTTTTAAGCCGAGGAAAGAAAAAAACAATCACCCCATGACTTGAATAGTTTCCCTTTAATGGAGCACCAATTTCGAACAGAAAAGATGAATAAATTAAAAGCAAAGAGAAGGTTGGCTGGTCATGTGCTTATTTAAATACACAGTCCGTGATTAATCTGGAGATTACAATGAATCACTGACAGTCATTCAATATCCTCGATAAATCTGCCCAACTATATTAATCAAATATTATGTTCAAACCGTCATGGAATGATTATCCTTAATACTATAGGCTGTGGGAGTTGACTCATTTTATGATTATTATGTAACCTTGGGAGGTCATTCCTTACATCACATTTTCTCTTCTCCGAAATGTTTTGTTTGTGATTGAAGAGCTTCCAAGATTGATTGGCTATAGAAAGCAGTGACCAAAACACCTACTTGTGGCAAATTTAGTGAGCCGATATTTGATCCAGAAAGGTCAACAATTCACTGAAGCCAGCTTTCTATTTTAACAAGAGTTACCTAGGAGATTCTCCACCAGCATTCTGAAAAGTACCGAGTTAAAGAATTGTGTGCTTTTCACTGGACATGCAAATGAAACTTCCATTGCCACTATGAAAGAAATATCGCGCTCTGATTCTGATATACTGTAAAAACAGAAATTGCTGGAAATACTGAGCCCAGACCATCACACAAACCAACCTCCCTTCCATTGCCTCCATTTATTCCTCAGCAAGGCCAGCAGCATAATCAAGGATGAGTCACACTCTGGCCACTCCCTCTTCTCCCCTCTCCCATCAGGCAAAAGGTAAAGAAGTGTGAAAACGCGCACCTCCATGTTGTTATCAGGCAACTGAATCATCCCCCCGCAACTAGAGAGTAATGCTGAACTACTATCTACCTCATTGGTGACCCTCGGACTATCCATGATCAGACCTTGCTGGCTTTACCTTGCACTGAATGTTATTCCCTTATCATGTATCTATACACAGTTAATGGCTCCATTGTAATCCTGTATTGTCTTTCCGCTGATTGGATAGCATGCAACAAAAGCTTTTCACTGTACCTAGATACTCGTGACCATAAACTAAACTGTAACTGTGACTGTAAGAGAGAAACAGTTAATGATTCGTGATTAACCAGAAGCACGCTTCCAAGCACGATCATCAGCCTGAACATTAACTCTGTTTCACTCTCTATAGATGCAGCCTGACCTGCTGAGTAGTTCCACTATCTTCTGCGTTAATTTCCCACTGGCCCTCTGGCTGCCCAGTTTTGCTGGTTAATATCCATTTGTCCGGCTCTGCACATATTGTGCTCTCTAGCCTCCTGTTTCTTGCCAACCTGTGCGTGACTCATTTCCTGGATTTGAACCGACAGCGTGCCAGTGTGTATGCTGAACGAAGAACTCTGCTTGAATTTCTTAGCCATTTGGTTTGGAAATTTTCAGAGCAGAGCTTGCATTCCAGTGTATTCCAGAAAGACCATCAGCCCAAAAATCAAAGTGCATTTGGTCATAGCATGGAACTGGTCCTTCAACCCGCCAAGTCCATACTGATTATCATTCACCCGTTGACATTATTTCCATTTTATTCTCCCTTCGTTCCCATCAATTATTGCCAGTGGGGGAAATCTGCAGTGGCCAGTTAAACTACTGAATGCAAACTACTTTCAAGCAGCACTAGAGATCAGGGTAGAATTTAGATCGCTAGAAAAGTGAGACACCAGCTCTACCAGCCGCATCGAAGTGCCACTTGGATTATCTTTCTCCATCACTACCATAAATTATGAGCAGCTGAAAGCCTTATTCATGTCCGTGATACATCTAGACTTGTTTATTCCAATAGCCTAGAGGCCAGCCGTCCACTTTCCATACATAAAGATCAGCTCATTACAAAGTCTACTCCCTACATTTGAGGTCTTCTAAAGTCCATACATCCATCATCCACCTGCTCACTCATCTGCACTGATTTCCAGTCTGGCAGCTCCTCATGCTTAAATGTCTCATCTCCGTTTCCAAATCCCATCATAGTTTTACCCCCTAAAGATCTTTGCAAATATTGAATTTTCACAATCCCTCAAATCTGAGCTCTCAAGCAACCCGTGCATATTCATCATTGGAAGTCATATTTTCAGTGGCCTTGGCACCAGGCCACTGTTAATCCCGACATTAACCCCCAATTCAGCACATATATGAGTTTTCAGTCATCTCCACACTTCCAGAGTGGGAGAAGCTTCAAAGAAATCCCAAACTCCAAATGTCCTGCTAATTACTAATTTTAAAATATTTATTTATTCATTTTTCACGGTGCTGGCAAGATTATTATTTATTTTCTATCCCTAATTGACTTGACAATTCAGCAGCGAGCTGCCTTCTTGAACTGCTGCAGTCCTTCATAAGGGATAGCAGCAGAATTAGGCCATTCAGCTCATCAAGTCGACTCTGCCATTCAATCACGACTAATCGATCTACCCCAAACCCCATTCTCCTGCCTTCTCCCCATAACCCACGACACCCGTACTAATTAAAAGTGAATCTAGTAAAGGCGTTCCCACAGTATTGTTGGATAGGGAGTCCTGGCGTTGGAGTCATTCAACACTTGTGAGGATGATAGGTAAATTTAGCTGATTGCCATAAAAGAGAGGGGAAAAAAAACGTTCTCACAGCTATTTTCATGACCACAGGTTTGTACAAATGCGGAGATTAATCTATGAAGCTTTTACTATCCGATAATGAAGAGAAAAACGACAGAAAAAGGTAAAAAAACAGACTGCCTTTTCCACCCTCAATGCATCTCAAAGCATACCAAAATCAGCCGTGTTTTTTTTAAAATTCCAGCCGTAAGGAACTAACTACCGAGGAAACAGCATAGCTGGACTTGATCATTTGACCCAACATCACTGCATTGAATATGGGCAAACGTAATGGGGATGCGTTTCAAGGTGTTATGTAAAGGACTGTGAAGAGCTGCGAATGCACAAAATGAAAGTTAATAGATCCATGGGAACATGTTGCTCAGACGGTGAGCAAAGTCACCATGGTCTGCGGCTGATAGACTGATGGTAGCCAGCAGGGTTGCTATAATTGGGAACGCTGACCTTGCTGTAATGCAAACTTATCTCAGGTAGAGACTCAGGATTGAGTTTGCCCAAGCTACACAGCCAGCATGAACAATGAGGACTTGGGCACGGTACCAGAGCTCGGCTGGCATCTGCCGAAGCTCACAGCAGCAAGCAGAGAGAGAGAGAAAAATTATCCCTAAACAAATAACCTCAGGCAAGCACACATGGCACTGGGAAATCCATTCCAGTAACCAGCCAGATCTCAACAGACTTGAATGCTGACAACGCTGAACAGATTTATTTAAGGTAGTATTGCAAAAATCCAATTTTGTGCATTGATGCTGCCTCCTGAAGTTGAAAACTACAGATTTTTCACTAAAACACCCGACATATCTCTGCCAAATGAACAATTCAGAAGTTAATGGGTTAAAAGTAACTATCCCGCATTGTGCCTTCAAAGAAAACATTTGTAAACAATTTAATATCGCACAATTGGAGGAAAGCACATATTAAAGTGATGAATGAAACAGGAACATTAATATGATAGAAATAAACATTCAGAGTGTATTTTGCTGGGATGCTAAATTGATGTTGCTATGTGATGGAGCTCAGTATCAGGGTTTCTCTTTTACCTCAGGCTCTGTTCCTCACAGAAAATTGAACCTTTCATTCCATAAAAAATAATTACTCTCTGAGGAGGAGGAACTGCCTGCAAACGCTGATCTGACACAAAATGTCACCTTGCCACTCAAAAGGGCTTCAGTGCTTCAAATTGGTTTCTGTCCAAAGTCAGATTCCTTTTCATAATGGAGGTCATCTCTCCACAGAATTTGTCAATGATCCCAAAACGACACAGAAGAAAATATCCGTCAGCATTTAAAAAAAAAAACAAGACTTGCTAAGACAGGATGAAGACCAAACTGATTGGAAAAGGTCACAGACTGAAACTCTGACATGATTTAAGTATTTTGAAGAGTTTAGAGAGAAATTGGCAGAATTCCCCTTTGTCAGTCTGCAACACACTTGCATGAGGGGGCGGAAAGAGACTTTGATGTTAAATTGCAAATTATCACTTTTCCTGAATAATTTTCTCTCCTCTCGTACAGGAATATAGGAGCAAAAGAGGCTGTTCGCCCCATTCCAGTCGACACAAGCATTTACTTTATGTCCTGCCTTATTTTGTACCCCTTGCTTCCCTCTGTTTAAACACTACTTTGACCCAAGATGGAGTCAGGATCGTGGACTTCCTTGCTCATCATTTCTGCGTGAGATTCCTTTAAGCATGAGGCTGAAGCCGCCCACAGGGCACCCCGGCCTTCAGGGCAGCCGGCACAGAGCGTGGCCGACCGTAAGACCCGGCGAGGAGCAGAGTTGGCGGCCCACAGGCAGAGGACTCGGCGACGGCAAATTGGAACGAGGGAACCCGCAGAGCTGGCGCTGCTTGTCCACTGAAGACTAGAGGCTGGGAGGATGGAGTAGGCGACAACGACAGATGCAACGGGAGCTTCCCCCGGGGAACAAACGTGGAGGAGACTCCCAGGATGCGCTGTGGATCGCTGACAGCCACCCGGTGGATGAGCCGCCAAGAACATTGCCGTTTTTCATTCAGACCCTGGACAATAAACTCTGTCATAGTCTTCAGTGTTAGTTGAACGCAGCCCAAAGCTGTTTGGACCGTTGTGCTTTCCTGCAAGGTGCTGGTAGAAGTCAGGAACTTTCCCTTTCCAAATCCAGAGGAGCTGAGACCCACTGTGACTCCAACTCTTATTAGCGAGAGTTGACATCAGACAATTCATCAGTTTGAGGTTATGCTTAGTTACTATTGGCAGAGTTGAACTCCCAGTTACGAAAAATGTTAACTCCTCTTCCCATTCCTACACTGACCTTTCTGTCCTGGCCCTCCTCCACTGTCAGAGTGAGGCCAAATGCAAATTGTAGGAACAGTACCTCACATTTCACTGGGGCAGCTTGAAGCTCAGCGGTATGAAAATTCATTTCTCTAACTTCAAGTGACCCTTGCATCCCCTCCCTCTCTGTCCCTCCCCCACCCTAATCCCTGTACTAGTTTCACTGTTGTCCTGTTGAGTTTCACTGTGTGTATAACTCATTAACACCTAGCCCACAGCCAACAATGGACCATTGTGGGCTCCACCTTTCCTTGATCATCGTTAGTTTTTGCATATCTTTCATTCATTTGTTCTATATCTCTCTACGTCACTGTCAATATCTCTTGTTTCCCTTTCTCCTGACTCTCAGTCTGAACATGAGTCTCGACCTGAAACATCGCCTATTCCTTCTATCCAGAGATGCTGCCTGACCTGCTGATCTACTTCAGCTTCTTGCGTTTATCTTTGGTTGAAACCAGTAACTGCAGTCCCTTCCTACACATTGATTGTCCAGGTTTGTTACAAGGTTTGTAGTTGTCAGTTTCCATGGCTACCCCAGGTGAAATTCATGGATAGTGTTCTTCAGAGACAATGATTACTACTTGGAGGTTACATGAAAACAGTTTCTTTTTCCTAAGCTGCTTTTTCCAAGGCAGCTTTTTTTTTTTTGCTTTCCAATTTCCTAAGTAATTTCTAAGTGGTTCTCTGGTTCCCATTAGAAATCGTGCTATAACTGATACAAACTGCAAAAACACAAATAGCGTTCCCCTATTCATCAATCATGTTCTATCCAATTGCATTATATAAACCCATGTTATAGCAGTACCATTTGTATCTTCAATATTTAATGTGTTTGATGTCTTTCTCTGACTCTATGGCAACTTGGAAGGACTGGTTAGATGCCCACATCTCTGTGGAAAGTCTGCCATAATGGAAAAGAGTACATTAGACTTTCTGTCAGCTGGGCTTAGTAGATACCACTCTAATCTTCTGAGAATTCAAGTCCCACTCCAAGGACAAAGTATAATCTAGTTCATCGAAGTGCTACACTATCAGAATTGTCATCTTTCACAATACAAATAAAACTGAACCCATTGGCCTTCTTAGATGAATGTCGATGATCAAACAGTATCATTTCAAGAAAAGCAGAGAAATTATTTCTGCTGACCTTTTATGCTTTGACAACAAATTAAAATAGCACATGTGGCGATTATCACTATGGTCTTTGTGGCTGCTTGTTTTTTTTTTGATTGGCTAATTCTCTTACACCACAACAGTGACTATACACCAAGATACTTATTTTTACCATAAAGTGCTTTTAGTCACTGCTGAAGATGTATCTCAAAGTTTTCTCCTGTGAATGGTTATACTGGATTGGATAGCTTATTATTTTAAATATCAAATTGACACCAAATATCAGTTTGCACAACCTGGACCTATTTAGATAAACTGTAGAAACACTGCGATTTGATCTTCGCTTTCTTGTTGGCACCTCATGAGAACATCTTTGGGTAGGTATTGAAGGGGATTCACATTCAGTTCTGAGGGGTGTTGCAAAAGGGGAAAATCGCAGGGACATACAGTATAAGACAAGCTGCTCTTATCAGTGGGTCTTATTTTTGTGCTGCTCAGGCCCATAAATACAGTACAGGGGAGAACATTGCCTCCAACATCTTCAAGTTTGTTTTCACAAGATGTTAGCCCAAATTTCTTCTATTTCTTTTGTATATCTCTGTTATAACTTTTCTTCATTTTCTTGATTTCGTCTGACTGCCAGGTTCCTTAAATTGTTCCTCCCCCCCCCCCTCCCCCACCCGAGCTGTAAAGTCTTGTACACTCTTACACTTATTCTTATCTTTCTAATCACACCTATTTTGTCAGTAATTCTGATGTGAATCTGCAGTTAGATAAAGAGTCAATTGTCAACATTAGCAAATGTCATTAATATTATAATTATTACTGTATAAAAGAAATACAAAGATGCTCTTCAAATTAGCTGTGCAAAGTCAAACGTATTAATTCTGATCAGCATTGAACCATGTGTTGCCTCTGCATAAAATAAATTAAGTTCCTTTTGAATATCTGCATGGATTATTCCCATTCTACTGTGACAAAAGTCCTTCTAGGTCACACAGCCTGAATGATGCTGCAACATTATCACAAGAAGATCAGATAAAAATAGTGAGTTAAAATTCACAGATCCAATGGGATGCGGAATGATACATTTCCACAAAATTATTGCAATGAAAGAAACAAATAAAAATTACAGATGATATAAAAGAGGTCGAAGATGGTCTGAAGAAGAATCTCTTCCTGAAACGTTGCCTATTCTTTTTCTCCACAGATGCTGTCTGATCTGCCGCGTTACTCCAGCTTTTTGTGTCTATCTTTGATATCAATGAGGGGCAGGAGCGAAGATTGTGATTTAGATCAGAGACGGGCTGGATGCCAATGGGAAACATAACATTCACATCGATGAAGAGTTTTCAATCTGAAATATTAACTCTATATCTCTTTCCACAGCTGCATCTTACTTGCTGAGTGTTTCCTCTCTTTTCTGATTTTATGTCAGATTTCCAACAACTGCGGATTCCAAAATGAACATTTCAATGTTCTCCCATGTTATGGCAGTTTGGTTAACCAAACAAAATGCCCTTCAGAATTCACATATCATCAGCAAAATGTTTTAGATACAAAATAAAAATGCTTTCTTATGTGTTAAAAAACCCCTAAATTAACACGAAATGATAAAGAAACTAGAAATGTTATCAATTTTTATCAAGGGTTCGCATTACGAAACTCACTAATTGGAAGGATTTCTAGGAACATAACCCCTCAATTTTGCCGGGTGTAACATATTGGCTAATTTGGCATCATTAAAGGAAGTGAGTGGGAACTTAAATGTTGGTAGATGGGTGTGGTATTGAGACCGCAGCTTCAGTATTAGAGCAGCAATACAGTGCCTTCTGTGAACAAATAATCCCAAAGCTTGTGGGACTTACTAAACAAAATTAATACACGGATAATATCTTTACTCCCTTACATCGGCAAGACCAAGCATAGACTTGGCTACTGTGAGGGATAAGATGATTAATCTCACCAAACACACAGTCGGCCAGCCAAGACCTGCTGGATCTACTAGTTGCCAACCATTTTAACTCCTGTTCCCATTCCCATACTGGCCTTTCTGTCGTGGGCTTCCTCCGTTGCCAGTCAGATGTAGACAGATCACCAAAAATTTATGAAGCAGAAGGGTTGTCTTAGTGGGTGACCTTAACTTCCCCAATTTTGTCTGGGACTCGCTCAATGCCAAAAGTTTAGCCAGGGCACAATTTGTGAGGTGTATCCAAGAGGATTTCTTGAAACAGTATGTGGATAGTCCAACCCAAGAATGGAACATACTGGAAATGAAACGTGTCGAGAAATGAGCCTGGCCAGATGACTAGTGTTTCAGTGGAAGGGAAGCTTGAGGATAGTGATCACAATTCCGGTAGTTTTAAGATTATTTTGAATACGGTGAAGGCTGGGCCTTGCGGGAACTTAACAAAGTAATGCCCCTGTCCCATTTAGGAAACCTGAACGGAAACCTCTGGAGACTTTGCGCCCCACCCAAGGTTTCCGTGCGGTTCCCGGAGGTTCCCGGAGGTTTTTGTCAGTCTCCCTACCTGCTTCCACTACCTGCAACCTCCGGCAACCACCTGCAACCTCCGGGAACCGCGCGGAAACCTTGGGTGAGGCGCAAAGTCTCCAGAGGTTTCCGTTCAGGTTTCCTAAGTGGGACAGGGGCATAAGAATGTTGTTACTTCAGTCCCGGTGCACTTGGCAATTAAACGCCAGAGACCCTCGTGTTGGATGACAACCAGAGCAGCTATCAAAGCCAAATAAGGGGAGCAAATCATTGGCGACTAAGAGAAGGAAAGAGGGGTTGAGAGGCAGGGAGGTTAATGGAGGGTATTCTTGGCAATTAAATGTACAAGAGACCAGAAGTGGCGGAGCTCTGAGGCCGCAACCTTTGTGGGAGGGGGGAGAGACCCAAAAGGATCAGAAAACAAGCGGATGCACAATAAAAATAGAAAAAAGTACCAGATGAGCTTTCATTTCTGCTATCCATTATAAATCGTCAGAGATAGCAAGCAATCCCTGGATACGTCTTTGCCACCCATTGCTAACATACAGGACATGGCAAGCACAAAGAGCAACGATACTGCAACTGGTGTCAGAGGTTATGGGGAGAAGGCAGGAGAATGGGGTTAGAAGGGAGAGATAGATGAGCCATGATTGAATGGCGGATGGGCCGAATGGCCAAATTCTGCTCCAACAACATGATCTTATGATCGACAGGTGACCTTTTGCTATTGCTGTGAAATTAGGACCAAACCTCTTTGCACCAGCTAGCAGCATTAACAAGCGTTTGTGCCAACTTGCTCATTCATATCTTCCCATTTGAGGGCCTTCTTTCCCTTTAGGCTTCTTCATACAAAAGTACAAATCCCTTCCCTGAGGCTTTCCCAAAAAAAAAATTATGCTTGCTAACCATGAATATGCAAGTCTGCTGAGTGCCAAAAAATCGATGTAGGCTGGTGCCTGGAGCCTGCCAACTGGTTCTTGCTACCGCCATCCAAACCCACATGCAGACTCGGAGCAATTATGAAAATGAGCTGACCCTAAAACATTGTGCATTTTAGCATATCGTCAGTCTGGCTCAAAGCTCCCCAACCATTTCTCACAACCATTCAGGAATAAATGTCATCAGTCGAAGAGAACTGGGTCCCTTCTCACCGCAAGGATTGGAAACATTATTGTTCCACAGGAATGCCATCAGCTGATATAGTTAAGCAGCTTGAAGTACAAAAATACTCATTTAAATTTTTTTTAATCATTCAGGATGAAAACCTGCCAAAATATGGAATAACTGGAGGATATTTTACTACTAAGCCCTGACATGAACAAAATAGCAAATATAACTCAATCATAAACTCATTACTTGTAGCTTATGCCTCAGCCACTGTTAACTGTTTCAAAGCAAGGCTGAAAATAGGGTCTGAAGAAGGGTTTTGGCCCGAAACATTGCCTATTTCCTTTGCTCCATAGATGCTGCTGCACCCGCTGAGTTTCTCCAGCACTTTTGTCTACCGCTGAAAATAACTGCTAACTTTTTAGTCCTTTATCCCACTCAAACCCTCTCCCCCTATCCTACCTTTTTTTCTTTATGGATTGTCATGTTTAGGGAAACACTGTATCCTTGAAAGTGCTGTCGTTTGAATGAATTGGTAAACTGAGATCCTTCTGTGCTGGAGATTTATCCAGAGCAGTGTATTTTTACCACTTTCCTGGGAAGCACACCTACCTCAGCCAACACCACCAAAAGAAGATTAACTGATCATGGAACGATACTGTTAATGATAATGAAGCACGAATACTTGAGGAGGGGAAGGATTCAGATTGTTTGGCTGCCAAGAAACACAATGAGGTGGGCCAAACACCACCAAGATGCTCCTGGTCAGTAGACTCTGATCACCCTGGAACCCTTCAGTGTAAGGTCATATTTAATGTGGTTACTCAAGCCTTGTATTGCTCTTCGTCACGATCCACAAAGTCCACAAGTTCACGTTATAGGAGTAGAATTAGGCCATTATGCTCAGCGACTCTACTCTGCCATTCAATCACAGCTGATCTCTGCCTCCTAATCCCATTTTCCTGCCTTCTTCCCATAACCCTTGACACCCGTTCTAATCAAGAATTTGCCTGCCTCTGCCTTACAAATACCCACTGACTTGGCTTCCACAGTCCTCTGTGGCAATGAGTTTCACAGTGAGGGCACACTTCCAAGTGGAAACCTCAAGATTGCATACTTGCAATCCCAGAGGAGTTACCCAGGCCCAGTGGATAGCTGCTTCCTTCCAAGTCAGAAAGTCCTGGGTGCGAGCCTGACATTAGATACTTGAGTTCATAACTCAGGTTGATGTTCCTTGTGCAATGCTAAAGGAATGGTGAAAAGTTTGAAATACAGAAGACACCTTATTATGAAGTGCCCTCTCATGTGCTAGTAAAGGATGTCATAGTACAGGGAGAGCAAAAGTATTGCAGCCTGGAGAACTGACTAATATATATTTCTCAGCCAACGTCACCAAAAGATCTTTATTGAGGGATACATTCTGGGCAACAGCTGGGAATAAAGAGGTTCTTCTGCACTTGTATAGGGCTCTAGTAAGACCACATCTGGAGTATTGTGTACAGTTTTTGTCTCCTAATTTGAGGAAGGACATCCTTGTGATTGAGGCAGTGCAGCGCAGGTTCACAAGATTGATCCCTGGGATGGCGGGACTGTCATATGAGGAAATATTGAAAAGACTAGGTGTGTTCACTGGAGTTTAGAAGGATGAGGGCTCGAAGGGCTGAATGGCCTCCTCCTGCACCTATTTTCTATGCTTCTATGCTAACGCACACACACACAAAAAGGTATGTTAGTCTTTTTCACTACAGGATTAGGGTATAAGTGTACATAAGCCTTATTTCATTCGTGCATGGCCTTAATAAGTTTGCATCCAAAATACTGTCTATATTTTCTGGCTTGGCTAATTTCTGGGATGGAAGATCTCAGGACTGGTTTGGACAGATTAATTCTATATTCCCCGGGATGTACAAGAACAAGCGATGATTTAGTAGCTTGACAACATGGTTACTGGGAGGGTGCCTCCCTCGACTATGGAATCTGAAGGTCACTGTCTCAGGATCAGAGGTTTTTTTACAAAATGAATTGAGGAAAATTTCCGTCAGTTAAAGGATTGTGAGCTTTTTTGAATTTGCGATCCCAGAGGACCATCTACGTTGAACTGTTGAGTAAATTCAAGAAGGCAATCAATAAACTTTTGGATACTACAATAATTAAGAGGTGTGGGGATAGCTCGGGTAAGTGGAATTGTGATAGAAGGTCATTCATTATACTGAATGGCAAAGCAGGCTCGAAGGGCTGAATGACCTAGTGCTCAGATTTATAATGATCTTATATTTTTGTTCGCAGATAATCAGGATGATTATCACATTGCTGTTCATGGAAGATGCAGTGTGCAAATTAGCCACCTAATTTCCTACACTTCCAGCACTGACTGCACATCAAAAGAACTTTGTCAGCTGCTAAGCATTTTGGAATGTCCTAATGCCATGAAATTCACGATAGAAATACCACTTCTTTTTTTTGCTCTAAGTGTCTCGAATATTCATGACATTTTCTCGCATGGTCTTATTAATACCTCTAATTTTCTGACTGGACAAATATAGATGTCCTCTCCTTGGCACTACCTCCTACCAGCTTAGTTCTTGAGGGATTGTGCCATGCGTCTGCAGTCCAGATGCCAACTGGAGGGTTACGATGAAATGCCACCTTAGTCAATGTCACAAAAGCAGTGCCCCAAATCGCCCAGTAATGGTGCTGTTCAGGCTGCTTTATCTTCATCCACAGTATGTGGCATTTAATTAGATAGTAAGATTTCAGCTTTCAGATAATGCCTCGCCCTTAGGGTTTTCCACAGATTTATTTTTAGTTGTAAGCTCAATGTAACAGCTCCTATTGAAAGTACCACAGGATAGTTCCTCCACTCCAAACCTTGTCACAGAAGGCAAGTATCATAGAATCACAATTTCAAAGGATGATTGAGTGGGAATCATTTGAACGAGAAATGAGAATTTCAGCTTTTGCTGAGATATCTCATAGTCAAAGGCACTGAAATGAATTTTTCAATTGCAGAACATGATCCCAGAAATAGGGTGGAAGTAAATGAATTCTGTGCAACAAAAAGCAGAGTCAGATGCTTTGGTCACTGTAACCCAATGATCCCAATTATTACCAACCTGATTTACAGAATGTTATTCCCAAAACTTCAATATGAGTCCCAGAAAAACTCAGAATAAAAAAGCAATTTCTGACTTAGTCACAGCAAAGTTATGTATTATTACTGAGCAAATCATTTAGCAGCATGTAAGAACCTCAAGATATATATCTTTATAGCAACAATCATTTATAAATGTATGCCTCAAATCATTTAGAATTACTCAGATGTTTCACAATGGAATAGTCAGTCATAACTACCTGTGGAGGTATCAGGACAGGTGACCAAAGTCACAAGGACATATTCAAACAGGAGATTTGAAGCTGCTGCCTCATGCCAAGTCTTATGACTACCAACCTCCTAGTATCCTTGCCCTTCCGATACAACTGGCATCTCTCACACTGTATGCCATGAGGGCCTTTGGAAGATTGTGGAAAAGTATAATTGCCCCGAGACCTTCATTACGGGGCTGGGGCTGAGACGCTGCCGTGTGGGCGGCCCGGTGCGGGGCGGAGACGGTGCTCCGGCGGCTGAGGCGGCGTTCTGGCGGCGGCGACCTGGAGCTCCCGTTGCAACAGCTGCGTCCGCTGGACTGGAGGGCGGCAGCTTCGACCACCCCCGGGCCGCGGAGCTTGAACCGTGGGACTGATACCATCGCCCGGTGGGGTATCGCTCGGCGCAGAGGGAGAAGAGGAGGGAAGAGACAGTAACTCTAAGACTTTTGCCTCCATCACAGTGAGGAGGTGTTTGGTGAACTCACTGTGGTGGATGTTAATTTGTGTTTATTGTGTTGTTATTATTACATGTATGGCTGCAGGCAACAGCATTTCGTTCAGACCGAAAGGTCTGAATGACAATAAAGGAAATCTAATTACAACTGTCCGTAACAGTATGATGGCCATAATAACAGATGATGGAGAGACTTGAGACCCAATCATTAATGGTGTGGAATAAGGCTGGGCCCACACGCTGTTTAGCTTGATGTCTAGGAAGGAACTGCAGATGCTGGTTTACACCGAAGATAGACACAAAATGCCGGAGTAACTTAGCGGGAGAGGCAACATCTCAGGAGAGAAGGAATGGATGACGTTTCGGGTCGAGACCCTTTGTCATACTGTCCGAAGAAGGATCTCGACCCAAAACGTCACCCATTCCTTCTTTCCTGTTTAGTATGATGTTATGTGCAACACTGTATGATGTCTTCTCTGATAAAGATGAAAGTACCTTAGATATAGGACTGGTGGTGCTCTTTTCAACCAAAGGAGACTCTCAGCTAAAATAATTGTGTGAGAAACCACCTTTGCTGATGACTGTGCATTCAATTCAAGCTCAGAAGCTTAAGAATTACTCAGATGTTTCACAATGGAATAGTCAGTCATAACTACCTGTCCCACTTTCACGACCTAATTCATGACCTTTTTTACTCGTGGACATTTTTCATCAGGCTGGAAAAACGCCCCGACCTACTAGATGCCACGACTAGCATCACGGCATGCTACGACCTACCTACGACCTCGTGACGAGCATGCTGCGAGTATGCGTCAAGGGCAAACTCGGCAGAGGTCGTGAATTAGGTCGTGAAAGTGGGACAGGCCCTTAATATGCAGGAAAGCTTGGATAAATTTGTCTATGCCTGAGGCAACTTTGTCCTCACAATAAGCACAACAAAAACAGAAGTTAGAAATAGAAACATAGAAATTAGGTGCAGGAGTAGGCCATTCGGCCCTTCGAGCCTGCACCACCATTCAATATGATCATGGCTGATCATCCAACTCAGTATCCCGTACCTGCCTTCTCTCCATACCCTCTGATCCGCTTAGCCACAAGGGCCACATCTAACTCCCTCTTAAATATAGCCAATGAACTGGCCTCGACTACCCTCTGTGGCAGAGAGTTCCAGAGATTCACCACTCTCTGTGTGAAAAAAGTTCTTCTCATCTCGGTTTTAAAGGATTTCCCCCTTATCCTTAAGCTGTGACCCCTTGTCCTGGACTTCCCCAACATCGGGAGCAATCTTCCTGCATCTAGCCTGTCCAACCCCTTAAGAATTTTATAAGTTTCTATAAGATCCCCTCTCAATCTCCTAAATTCTAGAGAGTATAAACCAAGTCTATCCAGTCTTTCTTCATAAGACAGTCCTGACATCCCAGGAATCAGTCTGGTGAACCTTCTCTGCACTCCCTCTATGGCAATAATGTCCTTCCTCAGATTTGGAGACCAAAACTGTACGCAATACTCCAGGTGTGGTCTCACCAAGACCCTGTACAACTGTAGTAGAACCTCCCTGTTCCTATACTCAAAAATCCTTTTGCTATGAAACATCATCCTGCACCAATCCCCTCATACACACAACCAAATATGCTTGTGAACGCCTGCGGAGTCACGGAGACGCAGACGCGGAGCAACGAAGCGGCAGAACACCAGCGCGCACCAAGCCAGCTCGGCCGACCAGAAGCACCAACAGACGGCGACGCGTACGAAAACACCGCCGGGGACGCAGAGGTGGGTTAAAGGCCAGGTTAGAGCTAGCCCCACACAGGGTAGCGATTCCTAGCCTTTTTCTCGCCAACGTGCGCTCACTGGCAAACAAAATGGACGAACTCCGGCTAAGGATCACCTCCCACAGCTGGATCAAGGACTGCAACATCCTGATCTTCACGGAAACTTGGCTCAACACTGACGTTCCTGACAGCGCCATCCAGCTATCGGGGCGTCATTTACTCCGAGCGGACAGGACATCAGACTCCGGCAAGACCAGAGGTGGGGGTCTGTGCATTTATGTAAATAAAGCATGGTGCACGGACTCCACCATCATCGAGAGTCACTGCTCAGCTAACCTTGAGTTCCTCTTGGTTAGATGCAGACCGTTCTATCTGCCCAGAGAGTTCACCTCCACTGTTGTGACTGCAGCCTATATCCCTCCTGATGCTAATGCCAAGCTTGCAATGAAAGTGCTGCATACTGCCATTAGCAATCAACAGACGCACAACCCTGAGGCAGCCTTCATTGTTGCGGGTGACTTCAATCACTCTAACCTGAAGACTGTACTCCCCAAATTCCACCAACATGTCTCCTTCCCCACTAGAGTAGACAAGACACTGGACAAAGTCTACACCAACATGGCTGAAGCTTACAAAGCCATCCCCCTCCCCCACCTTGGTCAGTCTGATCACGTCTCATTGTTCCTGCTCCCTAAGTACTCCCCACTCATCAGACGGGTTAAACCAACTGTGAGGACAGTTAAAGTCTGGTCAGAGGAAGCGGACTTCACACTTCAGCAGTGTTTTGGAAACACTGACTGGAAGGCGTTTGCAGCCCAGGCCACCCTTGACTCCCACACGGACATTGATTCCTACACATCCTCTGTTCTGGACTTTATAAACTCCACCATCAATAGTGTCACCTCCCTCAAACAGGTGACCATATTCCCGAATCAGAAGCCATGGATGAACAGCGAGGTCAGGCTACTGCTGAAAGCACGGGACACCGCTTTCAGGTCAGGCGATGCTCGAGCCTACAGTTCAGCCAGGGCTAACCTGAAGAGGGGCATCAAGAAGGCCAAGCACTGCCATAAGCTCAGGATTGAGGAGCACTTCAACAACAACTCCGACCCCCGACGCATGTGGCAAGGCATCCAGGCCATCACGGACTACAGACCCTCCAACACCACCCCCACATCCAGCGACGCCTCCTTCCTTGAGGAGCTTAACCACTTCTATGGCCGCTTCGACAGGGACAATCTAGAGACAGCCATCAAGGCTGTGCTACCTGCCGATCACCAACCCCTCACACTCACCCCCTACGACGTATTCGTGGCACTGAGTAGGACTAATGCACGTAAAGCTGCTGGCCCTGACGGCATCCCCGGGCGCGTGCTCAGGGCCTGTGCTGCGCAGCTGACAGACGTCTGGACTGACATCTTCAACCTGTCACTTGCCCAAGCAGTTGTCCCCACGTGCCTTAAATCCACCTCCATCGTGCCAGTGCCAAAACACTCCACTGCGGCAAGCCTCAACGACTTCCGCCCAGTTGCACTTACCCCCATCATCACCAAGTGCTTCGAGAGGCTGGTCCTGGCACACCTCAAAAGCTGCCTACCCCCCACACTGGATCCCTATCAGTTTGCCTACCGCAAGAACAGGAGTACGGAGGATGCCATCTCAACGGCACTTCACTCCGCCCTCTCCCACCTCGACAACAGAGACACTTACGTAAGAATGCTGTTCATCGATTACAGCTCAGCATTCAACACCATTATACCATCAAAACTGATCACCAAACTCGGTAACCTGGGCATCGACCCCTCCCTCTGCAACTGGATACTGGACTTTCTAACCAACAGACCCCAGTCTGTTAGGTTAGACAAGCACACCTCTTCAACCCTCACCCTGAACACCGGCGTTCCACAGGGCTGTGTGCTGAGCCCCCTCCTCTACTCCCTCTTCACCTATGACTGCACACCTGTACATGGTACTAACACCATCATCAAGTATGCAGATGATACAACGGTGATTGGCCTCATCAGCAACAACGATGAGTCGGCCTACAGGGAGGAGGTCCAGCACTTAGCAGCATGGTGCGCTGACAACAACCTGGCCCTCAACTCCAAGAAGACCAAGGAGCTCATTGTAGACTTCAGGAAGTCCAGGGGCGGCACGCACACCCCCATCCACATTAACGGGACGGAGGTGGAACGTGTTTCTAGCTTCAGGTTCCTGGGAGTCAACATCTCCGATGACCTCTCTTGGACCCACAATACCTCAACTCTGATCAAGAAGGCTCACCAGCGTCTCTTCTTCCTGAGGAGACTGAAGAAGGTCCATCTGTCTCCTCAGATCCTGGTGAACTTCTACCGCTGCACCATCGAGAGCATCCTTACCAACTGCATCACAGTATGGTATGGCAACTGCTCTGTCTCCGACCGGAAGGCATTGCAGAGGGTGGTGAAAATTGCCCAACGCATCACCGGTTCCTCGCTCCCCTCCATTGAGTCTGTCCAAAGCAAGCGTTATCTGCGGAGGGCGCTCAGCATCGCCAAGGACTGCTCTCACCCCAACCATGGACTGTTTACCCTCCTACCATCCGGGAGGCGCTACAGGTCTCTCCGTTGCCGAACCAGCAGGTCCAGGAACAGCTTCTTCCCGGCGGCTGTCACTCTACTCAACAACGTACCTCGGTGACAGCCAATCACCCCCCCACCCCCCGGACACTTATTATCACTTATTATTATTTATTTAAATCATTTGCTATGTCGCTCTTCCAGGGAGATGCTAAATGCATTTCGTTGTCTCTGTACTGTACACTGACAATGACAATTAAAATTGAATCTGAATCTTGTGAATGGCCAAAGGCTTGCAGTAGTGGATAACTTCACATGCCCTGGTAGCACACTCCTGAGATCAGTCAATATTAATGATGAAGTCAACAACAAGATGGCCCAGGTCACCTTTGTTTGGAAAACCTTTGTTTGGAAAACTCATAGTCCTACAGCACGGCAACAAGCCCATGCCGACCAAGGTGCTCCCATCTACACTAGTCCATCTGCCTACCTTTGGCCCAAATCCCTTTAAACCTTTCCTATCCAGGTACCTGTCTAAATGCCTTTTAAATATCGTTATAATTACTGCCACAACTACCTGCTCCGGCAGCTCATTCCATTTACCCACCACCCTCGGTATGAAATAGTTGCCCCTCAGACTCCTACTGAATCTTTCCTCGTTTACCTTAAACCTGGCTTTTGATTCTCCTAAAGGACATTGTGTATCGATTCTATCTATTCCCCCTCGTGATCTTATACGCCTCTATAAGATCACCTCTCAGGGAATACAATCCCAGCCAGCCTAACCTCTCTCTCCCCGATAGCTCAGGACCTCAAATCCTGGCAACATCATAGAGTCATAGAGTGATACAGTGTGGAAACAGGCCCTTCAGCCCAACTTGCCCAGACCGGCCAACATTCCCAGCTACACTGATCCCACCTGCCGGCGCTTGGTCCTTATCCCTCCAAACGTGTCCTATCCATGTACCTGTGTCTAACTGTTTCTTAAACGTTGGGATAGTCCCAGCCTCAACCACCTCCTCTGGCAGCTTGTTCTATACACCCACCACCTTTTGTGTGAACAAAAATTACCCCTCAGATTCCTATTAAATCCTTTCCTCTTCACCTTGAACCTATGTCCTCTGGTCCTCGATTCGCCTACTCTGGGCAAGAGATTCAGTGCATCTAACCGATCTATTCCTCTCATGATTTAATACAAACATCCTCGGTTAAGACTGGGAAATAAAGTGTGGGAACGAAGAGGAATCATTAAAGATGAAGGAGCTTGTTGCTGTCGTCATACCCACCTCGTGTACTCAACAAACGAGCCGCTCTCTCCACAGGAGCTTAGGTGGCGAATGTAGTTTCACCAGGTCTGGTATTCAAATATATCACAACCACTGGTTTGTAACAAGCTGCCAGTTACAAGATCAAAATATTGCAATTACATTGTCAAAGAACAATTTTCCATTCTTGCAGCAATTCTGACTGCGTAATCTTATTGCTATTTTCCAAGTGCCTTGTTATCACTTTATGGGTAGTAATTCTGGCATTTTCGCTATTCAGATATTGTTCATCAACCACAGCCCAGCGTTCAACACCATCATCCCTTCCAAACTCATTGTCGAACCCAGAAGACTTGGTCTCTGCTCCACCCTCTGCTACTGGATCCTCCACTTCCTCATTGGCAAACCTCAATCAGTACAAATTGGCATCCACACTTCCTCCTGGCTGACCATTGTTGCAGGGGCATGTCAGCGCTGCATGTTTTAGTCCCCGGCTTCATCCTCTCTACTCCCATAACTATGTAGCCCAACACCGCTAACGCCATCTTTAAATTCACTGATGAATAATGGCTAACAGCAGGTTCGAGTACAAGAAGATACAAGAAGGTTGATTAATACGGGTTAATGACAGAAGCTTCCTCGTGGCGATCCCTGGAAACGACGACACGATGCACTCTGTGACGCGTTGGGCGACCAATACTGTCAACATGTTGGACGACGATGGAAGCCAACAGCGAGCTATGCGTTGTCTGACACACAAGCAAACAAATACGGGCGTGAGGGGTAATGGGGAAAAGGCAGGAGAATGGGGTTAAGATGGAAAGATAGATCAGCCATCAGATAGTTCAGATAGATTGAATGGCGGAGTAGACTTGATGGGCCGAATGGTTTAATTCTGCTCATATCACTTATGAAAGTATGAAGAAGGAGATCGATTATCTAATTCAGAGATGCAAGAATGATAATCTTGCTCTAAAAGTTAGCAAGACCAATGAGCTGATTGTTGACTTCAGGAAGGGAAAGTCAAGAGACCATGCACCTGTCTTCATTGGGATTGTGATGGAGTCAACAGCTTCAAGTTCCTGACTGTACACAACTTTGTTGAATAGTCCTGTACCCAGCAAAGTTCACCAATGCCTCTACTTCCTCAGATGTTTGGGGATATCAAGCACATTGCCGAATACTCTCTCAAACATTTACAATGCCATGTCCATCACTGGTACTGACCTCCCTACCACTGAAGGGATCTACGTGAAATGCTGACCCAGGAAGGAGTCTAATATCATCAATGACCCACACCACCCTTGCCACACTCTCTCATCTTGCAGCAGCCATTGGGAAGAGATACAGGAGCCTGAGAACCATTAGCTCCAGGTTCAAGAACAGCTTCTTCCCATCAACCATCATGCTCTTGGGCCTTCCCGCAAAACACCAACCACAACCCTACCTACAATCCCACCTCGGCAGCAAACTATTGGGGACTTTACTCAATGTGCTTTAGTCTTTGCACTATCGTAGTCTGCTTTACCTAGAATAACTGAAAGTGTAGCGTATTTGTTTGATGTTGTTGTGCCTAACGTGCGTGTAGAGCTGCAGCAAGGAGGACTTTCATTGTTCCAGTTCATATCTGGTGCATCTGACAAATAATGCTTGACTTTTAGACACAAAATACTGAACTCGGCGAGACATATTCAGTCTGAAGAAGGGTCTCGACCTGAAACATCACCCATTCCTTCTCTCCAGAGATGCTGCCTGTCCCACTGAGTTACTCCAGCATTTTGTGTCTGTCTTCAGTGTAAACCAGCATCTGCAGTTCCTTCTTACACACTCTTGACTTTTAACTGATATTAGCCTAACTTGTCTTTTTTTTCCCCTCCTTTCTTAAATCTTGCGATTACATTCATTGTTTTCCAATCTGCTTCAATCACCCAGAATCTGTGAATTTTTGGAAGATGGTAAATTATTTGTCCACCATTTCCATTCGCACCTCTTCCAAAACCCAAGACATCACTCCCTGGGAATTTATCATCATTAATTTCTCCAATACCGTTTTTCAAATCAAATGCTAATTTCTTTCATCACTGGGATATAGGAAACCACTACTCTTATTCATTTTGTAGAAAAATCTCCAAAGCTCCTCTGAATAGTGCTGTGGGACTGTTTGCGTCTTCAAGAAGGAGCATACATTTAGCATTTCACCTGATTTAGGACATTATTTCTATTGGGAGGTCAGTCTGGATTTTTCACTGTATTCTGATGTATGGTACAAAATAGAAACGAACTGACATATTCAATCACTTCAGATCCTTCACCTCACCTCAAGCTCAATTCATCACTGCACCAATAATAATAACATCTATAACAGGATAAAGGAAGTTTTGATCTCATCCACTGGATGTGCAGTGATTCACCGGCAACCTATAACAGGCCCAAATCAATATTTAAGACCATGCTGATCTACTGCACACCAATGACTTTCACCAGCAACATTTTTGCTCCACATGCTATCACGTCAAATCCCTCCTCTACCCTCTCCCAACAGGCAAAAGGTATAGAATTGTGGAAACGCACACCTCCAGATTCAGGGACAGTTTCTTCCCAGATGTTATCAGGCAACTGAATCATCCTGCCACAACCGAGAGCAGTCTTGAACAACTATCTACCTCTTTGGTGACCCTCAGACTATCCTTGATCGGACTTTGCTGGCTTTACCTTGCACTAAACGTTATTCCCTGTATCATGTATCTATACGCTGTAAATGGCTCAATGGTAACCATGAATTGTCTTTCGGCTGATTGGATAGCACGCAACAAAAGCTTTTCAGTGTACCTCGGTACACGTGACTATAAACTAAACTGGACTGAAATCAGACACATACTGAAGATTTCCTATTGATTAATTATTGAACAGGGATCTGGTTCAGCAGTGCCAGTGCACTGACTGGTCCAAATGGACATTTTCCAGAAATTCTCCCTGTATCTGGTTACCATTCACTCCTTGCTTCAGGTACAATGACAAATTTAGACTAAACCCATCGTTAAATTCTATTTCATCATGCCCTATTAAAGCGCCTGGGTATATTATATAACGTTAACATTATAACAAAATGCAAGTTGATATTTTTTGTAGGACCTTGCTGAGTGCAAATTGCTTGCTGTGTTCTTTCCTAAACAGAAAAGAGTAGTTGCACTTTGATACAGCTTCAGGTCTGAAACACTTGTCAGCCTCAATGTTGGTCAAGGATAAAATTGACTTGCAAATGAATGAAGTTTTAAAGGAAAATGGATAACAAAAAAATATATTTTTTTAAAAATTCAATTGAAAATATAATCCGCCTTCACTACTTTTGCTACAATGGGTGAATTTCTTTCAATTTACAATGGATTCCTAGCAAACTAGTTATGCTAAACCATCATTGTTTAGTCCCGAGCAGGAGTATCAATTCTGGGCACTATTCTTTCAGATAAGATGCTGAAACCTCAGGGAGAATTTACTGGAATGGTACTAAGGGTGAGAACTTTAATTACGTCGGGATTGTTTTCTTGACAGCAAAGAAGATTAAAAGGAGATTTAATAGAGGTGTTCAGAATTCTGAAGGGCTTTCATATAGAGAATAAGAGGAAACTATTTCCAGTGATAGAGAGGTGAGACGCCAGAGGATTCCACGGTAAAATAACCAGAAGTGAGATGGGTTTTTTCACCTTTTACATACAGTCAGGTGTTAAGATTTTGCTTCAACCACCTGAAAGGATGATAGAAGCAAATTCAACAGTACAAAAGAACATTAAATAAATATTTGCAAAGCCTTTGGAAAAGAACATTTCATGGTCCGTTGGGTGAAATGAACCAATTGGATTGCAACCTTTTACATTCTTCCACCCCAAAAATTCTATATTTGACTGAGGAAATAGGAGAAAGCAGAGTGAACATTTAGGATTGAGGAGCTATTTGTAATTTAAAGAGTTACACTTTAGGAAAGGGTCCAAAGGAGGTTTACGAGAATGATCCCAGGAATAAGTGGGTTAACATATGCTGAGCGTTTGAGTCTACTCACTGGAGTTTAGAAGGATGAGGGGAGACCTCATTGAAACTTAATGAATAGTGAAAGGCCTGGATGGAGTGGATGTGGAGAGGATGTTTCCACTAGTGGGAGAGTCTAGGACCAGAGGTCATAGCCTCAGAATTAAAGGATGTTCCTTTAGGAAGGAGATGAGGAAGAGGGTGGTGAATCTGTGGAATTCATTGCCACAGAAGGCAGTGGATGCCAATTCAATGGATGGTTTTAAGGCAGAGATAGATAGATTCTTGATTAGTACGGGTGACAGGGATTATGGGGAGAAGGCAGGAGAATGGGGTTAGGAGGGAGAGATAGATCAGCCATGCTTGAATGGCGGAGTAGACTTCATGAGCCAAATGGCTTAATTCTGCTCCTATCACTCATGAACTTATGAAACAACAATTCCAAAGGAGTGAAATGAACAGAACATCGAATATTCATAAATTAAAGGTCTTGCTTGGATAAGAGCATCTTTTGTAAAACCCTAAATGTTCCCAGCCATTGCTTATTCATTAGAACCTCTACTGTAATGAAGACAAATTGAGAGACAAGTTGTACACATGTTCCAAAAGCAGCAATGTGATAATGAGCAGATAATCTATTTCAGGTGGTAGTAGTTAAGAAATAAATATTAGTGGATCATCCTCCTTCTCGTCTGCACATAATTCTTGGTTATGTTTAATTGAACCGGCAGTTAAGGCATTTTAGCCAAAATCTGAAGCCTCTGCCCTGCCCTGAAGTATGGAATTGGAAACAGAGTCAACCACTTGTTGATTAGAAGGCAAGAGTTCCACCACTGGCCCGAACTGAACGACAGATGAAGTAGGAAATTACTTTTTATTCAAAGTGATGCTTAATTAACTCAGAAGTCTAACTTAGCCAATAAAGTACATCTTATGAAGACATTAGGGAACACATTATTGTAACTTTGCATTTCAACCATAAATCCTTAAGTCGTATTCATTTCTGTGAGTCAGAACACCACATGCTTAAGTTCCATTCCAGAGTCTTGGTGAAAAAATTAAGTGCTCGCCGAAATATTAGGGGTGCGGTGCAACGTCGGCGGTGATGCCTTTCTGACGGGACATCAAAACGATGTAGATTCTCTCAGGCAGATGCGCAATTATAAAGATGAAACAGCAAACCGCACAAGCTCATGTCACACACCTCCATGTTCTTTCTACAATCAACTAATTTATTTAATATGTACAAGATGCTGAATAAATCAGCAACATGCTGCAGGTCTAAGGGTGGCCACGGGTAAAGAGACACAACCTGATACCTTGCTCTGAAACATAGTCATATCGCAAGACTTCTGTGAGGATAATACACTGTGCGTGCAACAAAAAGCCGAGCACACAGACAGTCCCTGACCCTTCCAACCCCTCCGCGTTCTGAATAATAGTAACAATATGGAACAGCCGGATGGTTCTGTCATTTTCCTGGTCCAATTACGTACCCCTCAATAATTATTAAAACCACTTTATTCATTCATTATCACCTTCCTGCCAGTGTG
Organism: Amblyraja radiata; assembly: GCF_010909765.2. Taxonomy (NCBI): domain Eukaryota; kingdom Metazoa; phylum Chordata; class Chondrichthyes; order Rajiformes; family Rajidae; genus Amblyraja; species Amblyraja radiata. The sequence continues at coordinate 24,409,309 of NC_045986.1, forward strand.
AGACGTTGCCATACGTTAATTGGTTGCCACATTTCCCACTTTATTCATGACTACATTATGAAATTGGTTGCAAAATCCTTTGAGCGCTCCAGAAGTCATGAAGGGCGCTATATAAATGTAAATTATTATTATTTTATTTTTTTGCTTGGTCTCTTCCAAATGTACCTTTTAGTTATGTAGTTTTTCTACATTTCCAATTGGTGGTGCTGTTTGTTTTCTCTGTGATCCAGGGCACCTCACAGTCAATTGTGCTAAATCTCCCAGCAAATCACAATGTATTCATTATCACGAATATGATTCAGGCTATGACGATGGTGAAATCCTATACAGACAGCGTTTGCTGACAAAATCCCTGAGATAGAAGCAACAGAAGCTAGATTATTTTCCCTGTCAAAACTAGTTCAAGCAACAAAAAAAAACCCATTGTGATATATAAATAAAAAAGATATTTCCAGGTTTTTTGTGTGTGCTGTGAATATGTATTAACGCTGCAAAAATAATCACTCTGCAAACAACACAATCTCATGTCACACACCTCCACGTTCTTTCTATAATCAACTAATTTATTGTAGTATGTACAAGATGCTGAGTAAATCAGCAACATGCTGCAGGTCTAAGGGTGGCCACGGGTAATGAGACACAACCTGATACCTTAGCGTGAAACATAATCGTATCACAGGACTCCAGTGAGGATAATACACCGTGCGTGCAACGAAAGCCGAGGGCACAGGCAGTCCCTGATCCTTCCAACCCCTTCTTGGTCTGGCTAATAGCAACAACATGGAACAGTCGGATGGATGTGGTGGCATCAAGAAGAGGAGATTGCAACATTAAAGTGATGTATAATGTGAAATATGCACAGAAACAGGTGAAGGCTGTTCAATTCAATCATAGCTAATCTGCACCTCAACTCTAATTAGCAGCCTTTGGTGCATTACCATTGATCCTTTCGCCTAATAAAATTCTATCGACCTCAGTCTGTGCGTTATACTGGGGAGTATCAGTGATTGTAGGAATGTGTCCCGGAACGATTCAGTGCTTTCAGGGCAGTGAAAGTGAAATCTAGATGAATAAGAGGCAGTTGGGCAGCAGTGAGTGCATTTCTTACCCAATCAATGCCAGAGCAGCTCGAGATATGTAGCATTTTAGAGATAGACCCGGTGGGAAGACCTGGCCCCGCAAACTCAGTAAATTGCTTGTGCTTATTTCACTCCAGTTACTTGAAAACACAAAGGTACACAAAAGTGCTGGAGAAACTCAGTGGGTGCAGCAGCATCTATGGAGCGAAGGAAATAGGTGACGTTTGAAGAAGAAGGGTTTCGGCCCGAAACGTTGCCTATCTTCATCGCTCCATAGATGCTGCTGCACCCGCTGAGTTTCTCTAGCATTTTTGTGTACCTTCGATTTTCCAGCATCTGCAGTTCCTTCTTAAACACTTGAAAACACTATCTGGGAAAACACTCCAGTGCAAGGTGGAAGAATAGTCAAAGGTGCTGAATTTCAAGTGAGAACTTAAATTCAACATAGTATGTCCTCTCACGTGGAGGTTATTCGAATAGCCCGAATTACAATTCTAAACAAAAGCAGCAGAGTCGTGGCTGCTTCACCTAGATTCAATTCTCAGCATCTTCTCCCAGCGACTGTGTGGGTTTTACAAAGGGTGCTCCAGTTGTCACCCACATGCCAAGAGCATGTAGGTTAGCAGGTTAATTGGTCATTGTAACTTGTAGGTGGAATGGCAGTGTGTGAAAAATAGGTTACAGGAAAGATTTGTAGAAAGGAACTGCAGATGCTGGTTTAAATGGAAGCTAGACACAAAATGCTGGAGTAACTATAGTGTGCTCCATCTTACCCTTATCATCGTTACTTTTGCATATCTTTCATTCATTTGTTCCAAATCTCATTCTGTCAAAGTCTATATCTCTCGTTTCACGTTCCCCCGAATCTGAGTTACTCCAGCTTTTTGTGTCTATTAAGAATCTATCTACTTCTGCCATAAATAAACAATAAAAGGCTGTTTCCAATGGTTTTTTGAGGAAGTTTTTTGAGTTTCAAAGGTTCATGTCTCTGAGAAAAAAAGGCACCTCACTTCTACCTTTAATGTAGAACTTTATTAAAAAAATAATGAGCACGAGTCTTAGATTCTCCCACAAGAGAAAACACCCTATTTACTTCCATCTTAAAAAGACCCCTGAGGAACTTAAAGGTAGGCAAAAATGCTGGAGAAACTCAGCGCATGAGGCAGCATCTATGGAGCGAAGGAATAGGTGACGCTTCGGGTCGAGACCCTTCTTCAGAGGAACTTATAGATTTCAATCAAGTCCCTCCTTATTTTTCAAAATTCGAATGGTTACAAGCCTAGTGTGTCCAACATTCCCTCACATGACGACCTTTCTATTCCGGAAATCATTTTGGTAAACACTGTTTTTTATTAATTAACATCCTTCCCTAAAATATGGAGAACAAAACTGTTTGCTGTATTCCACATGGCGATATCACCATTGCCCTTCATAAACAAAGCATAATCTTCCTCTGTTCCCCTCACAAACATAATAACATTCTGGAGACATAAGGTACTGCGTAATAACATTCTGTTAAAATGTGTAGGAAGGAACTGCAGGCGCTGGTTAGAAGATAGACACAAAAAGCTGGAGTAACTTAGCGGGTCAGGCAGCGTCTCTGCAGAAAAGGAATTGGTGACACTTTGGGTCGAGACCCTTCTTGATAACTTTATTAAATATGGGATTAACCTGCACAAGTGTATTTTACAAACCGGGCACTTGGACACAGCATCTCAGTGCTTTGCAATCTCTCACTTTAAGATACTGTGCTTTTTCACATTTTACGCCATTGTTAGCTCCAACAGCTTTTAACTTATCTATATTCTTGGGTAGAAAAAAAAACTGCAGATACTGGAAAACTGAAACAAAAAACAGAAAATGCTGGAACTAATCAACAGGCCAGGCAGCACTTCTGGAAAAAAGTAGAGTTAACGTCTCAAATCTGAAATGTAAAACTGTTTAGCTTTTCACAGATGTTGTCTAACCTGCTCATTGATTCTCCCATTTTGGTTTTTACATCCTTTTTGAAGTCTTCTTATGCCCTTTCCACAACTTATTTTCCCATCCATCGCTGAGTCATCGTCAATGTTAGCAAACATATATTTTCCTTCATGTTCCTCAAACATTCATCTTGAACTAAAAACAGATTGTTTGATCACTGTCAAATGTCGGCTGTGGAAGCTGGTCACACAGAAATTGGCTGCAATTTACAAAAGTGACAATTTTTGAGAAAGTGCTGAATTATTTGCAAAATCCTGAGATTGGGAAATATCCCAAATTATTTTAATGTTCTGCATTCTTGCAACAAAATTTGAACATGGCTTTATAATCCTTATCCTCCCTGTCCCCCTAGTGTTCTTTCAAACAGACATGGTAAGGTTACATATAAACCAGCCCTCATCCTTGCTACCTGTAATGTAGGATCAGAGGAAGGTTATTTCTGACCACTGAGGGAAATAATGAATGGAGGCTAGGAATTAAAACAATCTGAGTGTTCAAGAAGGAACTGCAGATGCTGGAATATCGAAGGTAGACAAAAATGCAGGAGAAACTCAGCGGGTGAGGCAGCATCTATGGAGCGAAGGAAATAGGCAACTTTTCGGGTCGAAACCCTTCTTCAGTCTGAAGAAGGGTTTCAACCCGAAATGTTGCCTATTTCCTTCGCTCCATAGATGCTGCCTCACCCGCTGAGTTTCTCCAGCAAAATAATCTTTGGCTTAGCCTATCCCATTGTACCTCCTTGACTAACACTCTACCCAACTGCTCTGCCTTCACCTGGAAAAAGACCAGGTTTTGTGTTGATCTTCGGTAAAGACCAACACTACTGGGCAGAAAGATCGTAAGAGGTGAGGAATTGAAATTATACAACAGGTATAATTGCTCCTGGCCCAACACATTCTAGCAATCTGGACTTCACAAACTACTCTCATACGTCAAGACACTGCAGTTACTGACATGAGTAGAAAGGAGGGAGCAAGGAAGTAGGAAGGAGGATTCATTGTTCTTTATCTCTCTACATCATCGTCTACAGAGGAAGAAGATTGGACTGTTTTGCCTTCCATCACAGTGAGGAATGTGGGGAATCCACTGTGGTGGAATGTGGGGAATCCACTGTGGTGGATGATTATGTTAACTTTTATGTAGTTATGTGTCTTTATCTATTTATTTTTTGTTTTCGTATGACTGTATGGTAATTTGTACCTTAATTGGAATCTGTGGCAATAAACGACCCTTGACCTTATACCTCTCATTTCCCTTATCCCAAAGCAATCTGAAGAAGGGTCTCGACCCAAAACGTCACCCATTCCTTCTCTCCAAAGATGCTGCCTGTCCCGCTGAGTTACTCCAGCTTTTTGTGTCTATCTTCCGTTACTGATATGAGGTAGATTCCATAGCAAGGAATGGATTTGGTTGCTTCTCTCTCTCCCTCCAAAATCCTGACAAGCTTTGAGTTTTATTAAATATGCAAAACGTCATATTTCTGAAACCGTGAGCTGTGCTTGCCTGATGAAAACACATTAAGCTTCATTTAAATGTGAGCTAAATGCGAGAAAGAGATCAGCTGAATCTGTCTCGTGATATGAGATGCTTCAGGCCTTCACCAGTAGATGCCCCTTGTCCATTTGACAAGCAAGTCGACCAGTGACACCTGGTGACAGAGCAAAGGTATTGCAGAGATAACAGAATTCAGACTGGAGAAGGCACATGTGCATTTACAAAAAGAAGGGATGAATTGTGGAACTTCTTGCTTTTTTTTTGCTCATGCACATATTGATGATTATCGATGAGTAAGCAGCTGTAGGTGATAGAAGTCTCCACATAGGGCTCCCCGTGGCAGGAGCAGTCTAACACACTGACAGATTTATTCACATTTGGTGTTGCTTCAATCTATAGACTTAAAGGTAATGAGAGTTCAGGAGTGTCTAAACTCTGCCTCTTGATATATGTTGTATTATCTGCCCCTAGCCTGGCTGATTCAGAGCAGTTAACGGCCACACCCTCGATCAAATGGGAGAAAAGGAGGAGATACACTTCAGAATTTTGAAGGCTGAATAAAATCAATAGGCCTGCAAGTGGAAAGGAAAGTTACTACCTGCGTTACTGATCTTGGCGTTCTTTCACCAAGCACAATTTCACCATGCAACAAGTTAAACTTACACTCAAGTCAGGTTGGCTCATATGCTCAGGAACTTAAAGAACGATTTTTGACTCAACTGGACGAAAGGGATCTGAAATGGGTCGTAAAGAAGGGGAGAAATTCAAAAATCTCAATGGTCTCATGCATGGAAAGGAATAATTGGGAAGCGTCTGACACTGAATGGATTCCCCTCACTCAGTATCCATGATTATGTAGACCCTCGGACTATCTTTGATCAGGCTTTACTGGCTTTATCTTGCAATTAACGTTATTGACGTTATTCCCTTTATCATGTGTCCATACACTGCGAATGGCTCGACTGGAATCATGTATTGTGTATTGGCTACCCGCTGACTGGTTAGCAAGCAACAAAGGCTTTTCACTGTACCTTGGTACTCGTTAAAATAAAATAAACTCATAAACTCAAATAAATTTATGGGGGAGTGGAGGAGGGTGATTGATTAATGGTCATGAGCATCAACCTAATGGAACCGTCCCCTCATGTACAAACAGACACAAAAGCTGCGGATTACCAGTTGTTGATTTTCTTGAGATCAGATAGTTCACCATTGGCCAAAGGTTCAAACCAAGGCTTTTTACGCAGTTCATGCATATTGCTTTTTAAAGTGGTGATGAGGCTGGAGGTATGTTGGCGGTGAAGAGGGATGGAGGACAAATATGGATATGGATATGGATGGGTGAAAATTAGTAATGTACTTCACATTTTCCTATCATAATCCCCAGTCAACATTAATGACAATGCATGTATACTATACTAGTAATGCAAACCATGAATTTACAATTCAACAAGTACTTGCAACGTGTCTGAGGTTGAACATTGCATAAAGATAATTATTTTTATGATACAAACAGCCAACCAAAAAAAAAACTACCCTTTGAAATGCTTTTGTTCGTCAAGAACAGATGGAATTATGATGGAAAAATAAGATGCACTGTTTCTCCACGAGTGCTTTTAAAATAGTTCATAGAGAAACTGAATATGACCCCAGTCTTATCACCTCATTACTCAATAGGTACAACTATGTACAAGTCCACTATAAATCTAATATAAAATTGAGAAAAGGCATCTTTATCTTGAGCCTTGTGAAATTGGAGTAATTGGGGAAAATGACATGAATTCTCTGAAGGTAAACACAAGCAAGTAAAAGGATTATTTAAATTTATCTCGATACGAAATGTGGGAGGTTAGAACGTGAGATTCCATTCCCTTGTACATGGGGGTCTGATTGTTGAGGGGATTGAAAAATAGCTCTTCTGTACCTTGGTACACGTGACAATAAATTAAACTAAACTAAGCTACTATTTCGAATTCAATTGCGAGATTATGATTTTTGTAGACAGGTTCAAACAAGTTAAATATAAATTTCCGAGTGAATCCTGTAAACATTTCTTCATGCAGATAATTGATGTAGGAAACCAGAGGAGGTTTACGAGAATAATCCCTGGGATGATTGGGTTAACACATGAGGAGCATTTGAAGGCTCTGGACCAGCACTTGGTGGAGTTTAGAAGGATGAGAGTAGATCTCACTGGAACCTACCGAATAATGAAAGGCCTAGATTGATTAGATGTGGAGAGGATGCTTCCAGTAGGGAGAGAGTCTAAGACTAGAGGGCACAGCCTCAGAATAAAAGCACGTACCTTTGGAATGGAGATCAGGAGGAATTTCTTTAGCCAGAGGGTGGTGAATCGATGGAATTATTTGCCACAGATGGAGGGGGGGAGTGTGGTTATTAGATATTTTTAAAGTGGGGATTGATAGGTTCTTGAAGAAGCCTCTTCTTGGAGATGGCAGGAGAATGGGGTTGGGAGGGAAAAATAGATCAGCCATGGTCGAACGGCAGAGCAGACGATGAGACAAATATCCTAATTCTGCTCCTGTGTCATAAAATGGACTCACAGATTTGAGTAATTGAGGCATAAACACTGGAATTATTTAATAAATATATCAAGTTAAAAAATAAAAATAAAGGAGAAGGGGCTAAAGGAGATATATTGGTATAATTTGGGGAATGCTGCCATGAACACATTTTATAGCTAACAACTCTGATCCAAATCTGTAAACAGTAAGCCACATAATTTTCCGTCCATATACAACATTAAGTTAATCAAGAAGGATCTGATTTGCTGCAGGAAGATAACTCTACACATGTCTGTCTGCCAGCCTCGAATTTCAAGAATATAAATGCCGAAAGAATCTGAAAAGCAGATGCATGGCCGTGAGGTTTCTCCTGCCAACACTATTACTCAATATATCCATGGCTTACCTTACACCTCAATTCTACTTCTTTGCTCTATCCCCTTAGTCCTTGTTCCAAATCTTAACAATCTCATTCCCATAAAAATACGGTAGCTGCACACCCACAACCCTCTAGGGTAGAGAATTCCAAAGATTAACAACTCACTGAGTGAAGAAGAATCTATTAAGAGTCCTCTAACAGGTCCTCATAAAAATCTGTGACATATTGAGTTTTAGTTTAGTTTAGAGATACAGCGCCCACCGAGACTGCACTGCCCAACGGTCCCCGCATATTAATACTATACTACACCAGGGACAATCTTTACATTTATACCAAACCAATTAACCTACAAACCTGTACATCTTCACAATGTGGGAGGAAACCAAAGATCTCAGAGAAAACCTACGCAGGTCACAGGGGAAATGTACAAACTCCGTACAGGCAAGCACCTGTAGTCAGGATCGAAGCCCGAACTCTGGCGCTGTAAGGCAGCAACTCTACCGCTGCACCACTGTGTTGCCGCATTATATTCATCCTATCATGCTGGAAACAAGCTATGTAGGATAATCCCACTTTCCATTTCCCAGTCCATAGATTTATGGACTAGGACATGTCATGAACTAATCCAAATATGTTTAAGTGTGATGCAGGGTTCTGCCTCCACCAGGCTTTTGGACAGTGAGTTCCCAGCCCCTACAATGCTTTGGATGAAAAGATATTCATCAATTCTCCGCAAATCCTCCCATCTTAAAATCAATGTTCTCTATTTACTGACCACCACGCTAAAAAAAAATGGTCCTTTCTATTCAGTTGATCAAGGTTCCACGTAATATTATACACCTCAATAAAATCTCTCATTGGCCTAAGAAACATTACCAGCTCTGGCAATGGCCTCGTGAATCTGTTCTGCAATGCATATACCACTGCTACATCCTTCCTGCAGTATAGTGGACTGTGCCCTTCACAGGACTTCAGCCATGGTCAATCTAGTATTAGTCTAGGTTAACCTTCCCACTGGTACAGGCAACTATCCTTCATGCCATCTTAATCACCTTATCTGTTATTTTGCTGCCTTCATGGTCCATATGTTCCAAAATAGTAGGAGCAGAATTACGCCATTCACCCCATCAAGTCTATTCCATCATTTAATCATGGCTGATCTATCTTTCCCTCTCAATCCCATTCTCCTGCCTTCTCCCCATAACCCCTGACACCCGTACTATTCCAGAATCTATCAATCTCAACCTTAAAAAAAATCCATTGACTTGGCCTCAGCTTTCTGTGGCAATTAAATCCACAGATTTGCCACACTTTGACTGAAGAAATTCCTCCTCATCTCCTTTCCTCTGTTTCCGAGACTCTCCCACTAGTGGAGACTAGTGGTGCTGCAGCCTTATACTCCAAGGTCTACGTTTCCTTCACACCACCATTGATTGTGCAGTTCATATCTTGTTTACACTACCTAATCACATTAACGCCTATTCCTCTAGATTAAGTTCCACTTGCCGCGTCTATGCCCACCTGGCCACTGCATTAATATCTCCCTTCAATTTAGAATTTTCTTTCTCACTACTAATTAATTTTGGCATCATTTACAAATTTCTTAATTATAACACACACACTTAATTCCAACCAATAACATTTATCATTAAAACCAAGTTAAACATCTCCTCTGAAAGTCAGCATGTCCAACTGTGTAGTTCTGTCTTAATACTGCACCAGAGTGTATGGCTGGCTGGGTTATATAGTCGGAACAATCCAATGGGTCTTCAACTCACAGGCTTTTGCTTCAGTGTTAAGGATGCTACACACAGACTCACAGCGGATACACGTACGTAATCACCTGGTTTACAAATACAGGAGGCTTCTTCAGACTTCTGCAACAACGTCACAAAGAAAAGAAAATCTAAGAGAGAAATAGGCCTGAAAAATTGCTGAATATCTCTATTTGCTCTGACTTCATTCAATCTGTGTAACCGGCAAGGAAGCGTAAAGAAGCAATTATGAAAGGAAGAGCTGAAATGAAAAGGGCTGCAAACATTCCCCCACGATTCCAACCTCCCTTCCATGCCAAACTAATCAATAGATGACAGTGTAACAAATGCTGGCCTGACATCTAAAAACATTCCCCAAAAATACACTTAAACAAAAAATATATTCTTGACTGAAATCAGTTGCTGAGTGATTGTATTGTCAGACAATGGCAGTTTCTTCAACAGAAGGAACCAGCCTGTCTTGGCAACTCCCCAAATCTACTACTGCTGTGACTGTGAACATTTCCTGACCCCGCCCTCCAATCCGCCCCCCCCCCCTCTCTCTCCCCCACTAAACCCCCCACCCCACTCCATCCCATATCTCCAACCACACCCAGTTTATCAAAAGTAGCAGAGATAAGTGGGTAATTTTTCTGCTGTTCCCCCTCCTCCTCTCTGCCTGCCTGCCTCCCCCCCCCCCCTCCCCCCCCCTACTTTCTGAGGTGTATGATCACTGCGGTAACAATACGCTGTTTATATGTCCCGTAAATGTCAGTCAGGCTGATGTAATTTACCCTAACAGCATTTTATATCATATCATAAAATTTATGCTCAGCAGTGACTTTGAAGTGCAGCCGGATGTAAAATGGGTTTTAATGTTCGAGAGAAGGAGGATTCAGTCAGTCTCAGACTCCAATTCTAGCTCCCGGCAGTGAAATGTGTCTGCATTCGATATTCCAGAGAACCTGCTTGATTCCATGGGCCAAGGATTTTTATCTCCATTATTTTATGCCTTAGCAGCAATTCAAAGGGAAAGGGCAGCACAGTGGTGCAGCAGTAGAGTTGCTCCCTTGAAATGCCAGAGACCGGGTTCGATCCTGACTACAGATGCTGTCTGTACGGAGTTTGTACGTCCTCTCTGTGACCTGCGTGGGTTTCCTCCGAAATCTTCATTTTCCTCCCCATACTCCAAAGCCATACAGGTTTGTAGGTTAATTGGTTTGGTCTAATTGCAAATTGTCCCTAGTGTGTGTAGGGTGGTGGATTGCTGGTCGGTGTGGACTCAGTGGGCCGAAGGACCTGTTAACGTGCTGTATCTCTAAACGATACTACAAGTCCAGCAAGAGGAGAAACTATACTGGACCTTGTTCTGCAAAATGAGGCTGGCCAGGTGACTGGCGTTTCTGGCGTTTCAATGGGAGAGCATTTTGGGCAACGTGATCACAACCCCTTACGTTTTAATATAATTATGAATAAATATAAGTCTGGACCATCGTGGAAAATACTAAATTGGAGGTGGGCAAATTACAGCAGTCTGAAGAAGGGTCTCCACCTGAAACGTCACCCATTCCTTCTCTCCAGAGGTGCTGCCTGTCCCGCTGAGTTACTCCAGCATTTAGTGTCTACCTTCGGTGTAAGCCAGCAGTACCTTTCTACACACTATCACATTGTTGGGTGGGAGCCAGGAAGAGTAAATATGGAACAGCTGTTATTGGATAACATCTGATATTTGGCAGTCATTTAAAGACCAGCCGATCAGAGTTCAGAACCGACATGTCCCAGTAAGCAGAAAGGACAAGGATGGATGACCCGGGCACGGAAGGGTCTCGACCCGAAACGTCACCTATTTCCTTCGCTCCATAGATGCTGCCTCACCCGCCAGCATTTTTGTCTACCTAGGATGGATGACCAGAGAGGGTGTCCAAATCTGGACAAATAGAAGGAAGCATACGTAAGATTTTGGAAGATCAAATCAGACACGGCTTATAAGGAATATAAAAAAGCAGGAAAGAATTCGACCAGGTAACTCGGAGGGCTAGAAGGGGCCATTAAATGACATTGACCAGCCAAATTAAAGAGGAAAGCAAGGCTTTTTATATGTACATTAAAAACAGGAAGGTAATGAGGCAGAGGGAGGGCCACTCAAGAATAAAAGAGGGAATTGATGCTTGTAGTCAGAGGATGTGAGTGAGGCACTGAATAAGGACTTTACATCCGTATTCACCAAGGAGTAGGACATCGAGGATAGTGAGATCAGTGCGGGATACACTGATATGCCAGGGCATTTTAAGATCAAGAAGGAGGTTGAGTTGGGTCTCTTGAGGAGCATTAAGTAGGTTACATCCCTAGACTTGAGGGATCTATCCAGATTATTCGGAGAGGCAAGAAAGGATCTTGCTGGGGCTGAACAGAACCTCATATTTTGCTTGGGCAGCTTACAACCCAGTGGTATGAATATTGATTTCTCCAATTTCATTTAACCCTTGCATTCCCTCCCTCTCCATCCCTCCCCCAACCTCGTTGTCCTAGTTTCACTCTTCGTATCCCTTCGTAACAACCTCCTCCACAGCCAACAATAGACCATTGTGGACTCTTTGGCCATTCGTGCCGCATCTGATTTGTTCTGCACCTTTTCATACCTCTAGTTTCCCTCTCCCCTGACTCTCAGTCGGAAGAAGAGTCTTGACCCGAAATGTCACCTACTCCTTTTCGGCGCAGATGCTGCCTGATCTGCTGAGTTACTCCAGCATTTTGTGTCTATCTTCTATAGTCAGAACTGCTTTTTTAATCAGGGTGGAAATACAAGCGGTTATAGTTTTAAGGTCTGGGGCGGAATGTTTAATTTTTTTAACGCAGTGAATGGTACATGCTTTGAATGCACTGCCAGCAATAGTGGTGGGAAAGATATGAGAGTGTATTTTAGATAGGCATATGGATATGCAGGGAATGGAGAGATATGAATCATGTGCAGGCAGAGGGGATTAGTATAATTTGAGTACAGGTATTGACAGCCTAAGAGCCTCTTCTGTGCTGTGTGTGTGTGTGTGTGTGTGCACGCGTGTGTGTGTGCGCGTGGGTGCGTGTGTGCGCGTGGATGCGTGTGTGTGTGCGTGCATGTGTGTGCGTGTGCGTGTGTGTGGTTATGTGTGTATGTGTGCGTGTGTGTGTGTGCGCGTGGGTGCGTGTGTGCGCGTGGAGGCGTGTGTGTGTGCGTGCATGTGTGTGCGTGTGTGTGGTTATGTGTGTATGTGTGCGTAAGTGTGTGTGCGTAAGTGTGTGTGCGTGTGTGTGTGTGCGCGTGGGTGCGTGTGTGCGCGTGGATGCGTGTGTGTGTGCGTGCATGTGTATGCGTGTGCGTGTGTGTGGTTATGTGTGTATGTGTGCGTGCATGTGCGTGTGTGCGCATGCGTGTGTGTATATGCGTGTGTGTGTGTATGTGTGCGTGTGTGTGTGCATGCATGTCACCTTTTCAGAATATGTCATAGCTCACATCATTTTTTTATGTTGATCTGACATTAGATATGAGGAACCCGAGGCGAAGGACTTTATTTCCAGCTCACTGACCAGGAACATAAGAACATGAATAGGCCATTCAGCTACTCAAGCCAGCTCATTATTCAATCAGATTGACTAAACAGTATAGGAACTATATCCGATTATACAAGAATTCATCACACTGAAACTGATTGGAAGCTCCAATTAATTATTCAACTTTTCCTCAAAAGTCGAAACATGGAAACACAGGAACCGGAGGAGACCCTATCAACCCCTGAATCTGTTCCGCCATACCATGGGATGATGGCTGATCATTATTTTATTTCAATCCACCAACATGGCCTTTAATCTTTGAAACCCTTGTTCAATAAAAGGCAATTGATCATAGATTTAAAATTAGAAATTGATCGAGCATCTGCTGCTTTTTATGTCAGTGAATCCCATACTTTGCATTAAGAAGTATTGCCTAATTGGACCTCAGCACGGCCTGGCATCTAATTTAAGATTCTGCCCCTTTCTCCTCAACTCCCCCAGGACCAAAAAAAAAAACTTATCTCCCTCTACTCCATAAATGGCACAACTTTCATTCAAATCACTTTTCACAAGGGTGATATCCAGAAAATACAAGCAATGTTCACGAGCAGGAAATGGTAGGCGTTTAATGAGTCAAATTTGTTTCGTTTTATTTAGTGCGGAAACAGGCCCTTCGGCCCACCGAGACTGCACCGACCAGCGATTCCCACAAAATTGTCCCTGGTGTGTCCTCCCACAGGTTTGTGGGTTCATTGTCTTTGGTATAATTGTAAATCGTCCCTAGTGTGTTTACACTAGTGTGTGTGATAGTGTTACAGTGCGGGGGTCGTTGGTCGGTGTGAGGTAGCAACTCTACCGCTGCACCACCGTGCCACCCTTCACAATTAGTGTAACCTTAAATTTAAGTATCAGTTTGATGTTCGGAAATACTGAAGAATAGATGGAATTTTGGAATGCTACATACTGGAACCCTTTTCTTTTGTCCAGTCTGCTTACAGCTCGATATAGGCATAAATTAACATTTATAATAGTTACCATACACAGAAATGTTGCTCTGGGGCTCAATTTTCCTTCTCATGACTTTTTTAAGCTCTCCCCTGCCTATTTATTTGCAAAGTATACGTTCAATAACATATACGGATTGATTTTGTTTTGTTTCCACCATGTATTGAACTGTGTTAGAAAAAACAACTATCTGAAAGTCACTGTTCTTGTGAGCAGTCTGCCAGAATATAACACAGGTTGGCAGCACTTCAATTCATGGTTTAAAGTATCATTTTCTCCCACTTGCTGCCCCAGGGACAACAAGATCAACTGCAGGGTTGCTTTTTCGGAGGTATGCTTACTCTCTGATTATAGAATGCACACGTTCAGAGTATGAATGCACAACAAAGCAACTGCAGACTGCTACACTGAGCTATGATTCAGTTAATGTAACACTCTCAGAATCAAAGCTCAGAGCACCAACTCATAGAGTTAACATACAATGCATCAATTCATTGTGCTAACATTCAGAGTATCAACATAGACTGTCACCATACTATACTATATACCAACTTAAAGCCCTGTCCCACGATACGAGTTCATTCCAAGAGCTCTCCCGAGTTTGCCCTGATTCGAACTCGGAGATTTACGGTAATGGCCGCCCGTCGGTACTCGGGGCTCTCGTGGACATTTTTCAACATGTTGAAAAATCTTCACGAGTCTTCCCATGCTTACCTGCCGTTAGTGAGTCTTCCCGAGTATCTGCTGTTAGCGTTACGAGCCACTAAGAGACGTCCCTGAGCTCCGACATACCCGCTATATTCATACTCCGTGCTTACCACAAGTTTTTTTTTAAACTCGGGAGAGCTCTTGGAATGAACTCGTACCGTGGGACAGGGCTATTAGAATGAACACTCAGAATACAAACTCTCAATTTCAACACAGTGCACTAAGTCGAATGAATGAATGAATGAATGAATGAATGAATGAATGAATAAGTTTATTGGCCAAGTATTCACATACAAGGAATTTGCCTTGGTGCTCCTCCCGCAAGTGACAACGACATACAGTGACAGTTAGGAATGACACATAAAACATTAAACATTAATAATAAAACATTATTGATTAAACATGTGAATATCTTTGTAGGGACAAAGACGACACAAATGAACAAAACAAACAAAACAGCAAGGAGCAGTACACCGTGGCAGCCATCGTCGGCACCAGCAGTATCAAGCAGCAGCAGCTACACTATCAAGTCACTACCAATACTAAGTATACAAAGTTGTCATGACTCTCAGTCTGAAGAAGGGGTCTCGACCCGAAACGTCACCCATTCCTTCTTTCCAGAGATGCTGCCTGTCCCGCTGAGTTACACCAGCATTTTGTGTCTATCATCTGCAGTTCCTTCCTACACATCATGTAAACATACTAGATACCAATGATACTCATGTATTTAATAATATGGCCTCTATAGTTCCAAGAACAATCTCCTTTGTTGGGTCTAATTGGTAAATTCACTGACATTGTCTAATTGTGGCCCAGTGGCAATGTTCCTGGCAGCAGAACAGGATGTGACCACGTTAAACCCATAGAGATCTATTTGAATGTGTATCTTGATGAAAGTTCAGACCAACAGGATATACGATGATCCCATAGGTGAAGGTAGTACATGTATAATGTCATACACTCTACAATATCACCAGCGCAATCATAATTACAAGCACGTATTCCATCCAATCTACCTCCTCGTTGATTCTTACCGAGAATAATCATATAACTTTGTTCTTTTCCAGTTCTTCAAAACTTAGAAATCCCTTTTTACAGTCTTAAGGCATTTAGGATCTATGTTTGGATCACCACCACTCCCACCATCTCCCTCACACTTGGACGATTGGGGCAGCAGGAAGAGATGAGGGTGGCGCAGCGGTAGAGTTGCTGCCTTCCAGTGCGAGACGCCCAGGTTCGATCCTGACCACGGGTGCCTGTCTGTACGGAGTTTGTACATTCTCACTGGGACCTGCGCGGGTTTTCTCCAGGGGCTCCGGTTTCCTCCCGCACTCCAAAGACGTACAGGTTTGGAGGTTAATTGGCATGATAAATTTGTAAATTGTCCCTAGTGTTTAGGATAGCGTTGGTGTCTGAGGATCGCTGGTCGGCATTGACTCGGTGGGCCGAAGGTCCTGTTTCTGCGCTGTATCTCTAAATTAAAATCTAAACATTTTCCCAGCAGTGAGAGTCTTTGTCTTTCCAAGGGTTTATAATAAGTTTTTTAAAAAACAGTGAATTGTTGCTTTCTGTCTATAATTCTGTTTTGGGATTAAATTCTTTTTTTTGGTGTAAAACCCTTCACACCTCCATGTCCAGGAGGCATTTTTTGTTTTGAAGGAAGCTGAATAAATGCCAGACAAATAGGATTCACTCCCTCCTGCGTCAGTACACTTATGATGTGATAACGGCTACATTTCCTACTCTGTCTTGATGTTCAACCTGTGCAGAATAAGCAGGATACCAAAGTAAATAAAAGATTAAAGGCAAAGTTAATGCTGGGCACACACTGATCCCCCAAATCAGAATATCTGGAATAATTCATGAAATATTTGCACTTATCAAATAGCTCGTTGGCTCCTTTATCTTGGTACACTGTTCTGTTCGTGAGTAATCTCCACGGGGGAGATGCAGAGAAATTTAAAACACAGATGTAAATATGCAAACACTGAGACACCACATACACAAAGCATGTATATTTTATATAGAAATTAATACATATTTACACAAGCATATTCATATGCACATGTGTACAGGCACATATGCACATTAATACTCACTATCTCTTCCTCTCCCCCCCCTCTCTCTCTCACACACACACTTACACAAGATAAAAACTGTTGAACAAGGGCTGTTTAATGATTCAATTCGTCTGGTCAGCACTTCATGCTGTAAGTTCAATATACAAACCTTTTAACTCAATGCTGCAGCAGTGGTCCTAGGGGTAATGGCAACCCAGAGGAACTTTGAGCAAACAATCTCTTCACTTCTGCGTACCTGGCTGTGTGCAGTTACTTCCAGATTCCTCATCGCCCGCCAGGCAAGAGGTATGATGGAGAAGTAGCTCACCAAGGGGACAAAATCAGCCACATCAGAAGAGGAGGGGAGTAAATTGGCAATACAATTAAATGTGACTGTGTGAGGTCATGAACCTTTCACGACCACAAAGACATCAGCAATACAGGAGATAATGCAGGAAGAGACAGGCCAAATGGCCTACAGGAACAATATTGAAATACTGACAAACACATCTCTTTGCGTACAACACATAACTCTGCGTCAGCCAGCACTAATCTAGCATTTTGGAATCCATCCTTCAACCACTTAAACCCCCAGCCACACTGAAGCAAGGCCTGGAACTGCAACGCTCAAGGGCAGATCAATACTGATCCTGAATGTCGAGATCAAGGGTTGAACTGTCAACTCGCTGAATCTAAAATTTACACTCCAATGCTTTTTATAGCCAGCATCATTTCCTCTTTTATAACCAGCATCATTTGTGCCTAAAGATTTAAGCAGTACACACACACACCTACTAACAGCCTGCCTGATGTCATGCTTTTTACTGTTTAATGCTGATGCTCATTAAAATTTCATTCATGATGCTCTCCCAGCACCAGCAACTCTCAGCCATACGTTACCAATTTGTCATTCCAGCCTCCTTCTGACCTTCTATACTAAAAGAAATAGAGTCATGCAGCACTGAAGATAGACACAAAATGCCGGAGTAACTCAGCAGGACAGGCAGCATCACTGGAGAGAAAGAATGAGCAACGTTTCAGGTCTGAAGAAGGGTCTCGACCCGAAACATCACCCATTCCTTCTCTCCAGAGATGCTGCCTGTCCCGCTGAGTTACTCCAGCATTTTGTGTCTACCTTCGTACTAAAATTACGAAGTATCTTCCCACAATTTTCTACGGTACACAGGTGGAGAAGGTGTCAGTCCCTGGCACTTTTATGTGCCCCAAAACCACCAAATCTTTTGTAATATTGGTATATTTCAGACTCGCTAGAATTTAGAAGATTGAGGGGGGATCTTATAGAAACTTCCAAAATTCTTAAGGGGTTGGACAGGCTGGATGCAGGAAGATTGTTCCCAATGTTGGGGAAGTCCAGAACAAGGGGTCACAGTTTAAGGATAAGGGGGAAATCATTTAGGACCGAGATGAGGAAAACATTTTTCACACAGAGAGTGGTGAATCTCTGGAATTCTCTGCCACAGAAGGTAGTTGAGGCCAGTTCATTGGCTATATTTAAGAGGGTTAGATGTGGCCCTTGTGGCTAAAGAGATCAGGGGGTATGGAGAGAAGGCAGGTACAGGATACTGAGTTGGATGATCAGCCATAATCATATTGAATGGCGGTGCAGGCTCGTAGGGCCGAATGGCCTACTCCTGTACCTATTTTCAATGTTTCTATGTTTCACTGTTCTTCATGAGTTCATAAGTGTTAGGAGCTGCATTTGGCCATTTGGCCCATCAAGTCTACTCCGCCATGCAATCATGGCTGATCTATCTTTCCCTCTTAACCCCATTCCCCTGCCTGAATTCCCGAGCTGCCATCAGGTTTTGCAGGGTAAACTCAGATGAGAATTATTTATTCAGCCCACAGCTCCACACATAATCGACAACATGATTGCAACCAGTAATTCCTCTTGTAAAATTTGCAGATGCAGGTAAGCAATACAAAGGTCCGATAGCTTTTTATGTTCAGGCAACCTTGATTTACAAATCAAAACAGAGACACTGTGTGAAGTGTAAAACCTGATGGCAATCACAAGTGATTTCATGCGCCTATTTCAATGATAAATAAGCGAATTGGCCTGAATGTTTTGGTCAATATTTATTCCTTTATCAAAATCACTCAAACAGATAATCTGGTCACTTATCATACTGCAAATTGGCTGTTCCATTTTTAACTCTGTGACTATGCAATCTGGGAGCAATTGTTGCTCATGAAATTCAAGGATTATGTCAGCACTTCAGGTGAAGGAGGGTGACCATAGGAGTAGGGAGATGAGGTTAAAATAATATCTTGGGGTTATGGATATGAAGCCGTGACTGTTGGAGTGGATAGAACTGAATTACAAGTGCACAGCAACAAATTGGAATGGTTATTGGAGTTTCAACGGCAGAAATAGTTCAGTCAGGAGTATGAGGCATCATAATTTATGTTGTGAAATTATTTGTAAAATGATTTATCTTCCCCGCAAGAGGGTAATACATTCTTATTAATTTGGAGAACTTGAAATGGTTTTATAATAAATCATGCACTTTAAGAAATAAAATGAACTCAATGTTCCAAAACGGCAGAATTAAGATTATCCTATACATGCTCCAAAACGAGCTTGTCAAAGTCCATCATCAAGGGCTCTGATGACAGAGTTTAGAAACATATACAAAACCAATCATGCAATATAAAATCATGAGAGGAATACCGTAGATCGGGTAGATGCACAGTCTCTTGCCCAGAGTAGGGGAATCGAGGACCAGAGGACATGGGTTTAAGGTGAAGGGCAAAAGATTTGATAGGAATCTGAGGGGTAACTTTTTCCCACAAAGGGTGGTGGGTGTCTGAAACAAGCTGTCAGAGGAGGTAGTTGAAACTGGGACTATCCCCACGTTGAAGAAACAGTTAAACAGGTACATGGATAGGACAGGCTTGGAGGGATATGAACCAAATGCGGGCAGGTGGGACTAGTGTAACTGGTTCATATTGGCCGGTTGGGCCGAAGGGCCTGCTTCCATGCTGTATCACTCTATGACTCTATAACCCAGCAATACGCACACACCTAATCTAGAACCAATTCCACCTCACCCAGTAATGCACACATGTCCAACCCAATAACCCCCACAAACCAGATTGATTAATGCATACCAAACCCAAATAGAACATACATCAAATCTAATAACACACTCTCTTGCCCAGTAGCACGACCAACGGTAAGGTCAAAGCATCCATCCTTAAACACTACTGTGTCCCATTGCCCAAAGAAGTGATTAGTTTAGTTTAGTTTAGTTTAGTGATACAGCGCGGAAACACGCGGAAACACGCTATTCGGCCCACCGGGTCCGCGCCGACCAACGATTCCCGGATTTTAACACTATCCTACACCCAGTAGGGACAATTTTTACATTTACCAAGCCAATTAACCTACAAACCTGTACGTCTTTGTTGAGAGATTATAGGTGCAGTTGAATTATACATGTTGGCTGACTGCAGAGGTGTTGCAGCTTTGCTCTGTCTCAGAAGGGTTTCAGTTTCACAACGAAACTGCGGAATCTGTGGTGAATCCATGGAATTCTTTGCCACAGAAGACAGTGGAGGCCAAGTCAATGGATATTTTTTAAAGCAGAGGTAGATAGATTCTTTATTTGCATGGGTGTCAGGGGTTATTGGGAGAAGGCAGGGGAATGGGGTTTGGAGGGAGAGATAGATCAGCCATGATTGAATGGCAGAGCAGACTTGATGGGCCGAATGGCCTAATTCTGCTCCTATCACTTATGACATGATCTTAAATGCACATCAGGTAAACCTTAACAACTCTGCTATAGGTGGGGGCGTGAGGGAATATGTGCATGTGCCTGGAATGCCAGCTTTTGGATATTGAAATCATCATGCATGTTTCTGGGGTCAAATTATGTGTAAGGAGGCAACTAAATACAAATATTCCCAAATATGAACATGGGACAATATAACAGTAACATAAATGTCTTGTGGACATTTGTGGGGGGGGAAATATTAATTATAATTCATGTTTTTATATCTTGATCTTTGTTGGATAAGGTAGGTGGGTGGCACTGAATCTAATTGAATGGTGGGGCAAAATTGAGGGGCTGAAGGGCCTCCACAGCTCTTAAGTTCATGCAAAGCTAAATTATTTAATTCCCAGTTAAATGTAAAAGTTAAGGTCTTTTCTCTGTCTCCTCCTTATTGACCAAATTCTGCTGCAATTTAATTTGTGCTGATTTGGAATCTTCTTGATTGCCAATTTCTTCTCAACCCTCGTACTTTATTCAAAGTGGATTAACACAAACAATGACATCAGCCTTTCTATATTCAGAAATGGGGTCATTGCTGAGCTAAGCATGCTTTCTGAAATTCTCAGGCCAAAGAAGAGAGATGCACTTTGTCGTTTCATTTTTAATTTAATAAAGTATTCTAAATTGGCACAGTGGCAAATAACCCTGGAATAGAACAGATAAAGAGGAGATAAAATATCGGGCAGGGTTCCCATTTCCAATCATCATCTCGCGATCTCTTGCTAAAGATTGATTTCCAGTCAAGAGAAGATTGAGTTCATTCCAGGTGCTTTGCAACACTGTTATGTTGCTGGCCAGAATGCATTTCAGTGCAGATTTATTGCTGGCTTTTGGAGGGGCATGCACACACATCCATTATGCTCTGTGGCAATCGTGTGGGTACAATCATAACGTTAAATCCTTTTAAGATGAATATTGAGATTCCAACCTAGTAGGTCCGACTCGTCCAAGGGGACTGCGGAGAACCCCATCTGGGTGGGGCCTGTTTGGGCTGAAGGAGCCTCAGCGAAGGCGGCGGCACCTGGAGCCTCGGCGGCGGCAGCGTGAGACTCGATGTAGGTGGCGGTGGGGCAGTGGCAGCAACGTAAGCTTCAGAGACAGCGGGACCCTTGGCATCAGCAGGAGCCTGGGTGGCAACGGAGGCGGTGGGACCTCGTGATCGGCCCGCGATCAGTGGTCGATGAGCGTGAAAGGGGGGAGGGGAAGACAATGGAGACCCGGAGTGGGGGGGACCACCAAACAATGGAGGACCTGGCCTGGGAGGACCGCCGTGAGGGACGGTAGGAGAACAATGGAGGACCCGGCGTGGGGGAGGGGGAGCACTCTAGTTTTAGCATCCTCAGCCCAGGGTATAAGCCTGCGTTTGTTTGTTTGTTTGTTCGTTCCGGTTAAGGCGCTGTGCATACGGCAGCCAGCCAAGTCGCTTGTCTTTTTCTTTTTTTTCTCTCAATTTTAATTTAATTTTAATTTCAAGTTGTGTGTTGTGACTGTTAGCAGAACAATTTCCCTCCGGGGATGAATAAAGTTTATCGCATTGTATCGTAACGTAAATGAAATCCTAGCTCTTTTAAAAATATCTCTGGCACAATTTTAGTGTTGCTGTGATGATTTCATATTAAAATGGGTTATTCTTAGGAGCTGAAGAAAGGTTCCGACCCGCAACTTCACCCTTTGATCTTCTCCAGAGATGCTGCTTGACCCGCTGACTTACTCCAGCACTTTGTGTCTTTTTGTGTAAACCAGCATCTGCAGTTCCTTGTTTTTAAAAAGTGGCTTATTGGTTTATTAGCGTCACATGTACCGAAATACAATGAGAAACTTTGTTTGTGTGCTATGCAGGCAAAATCATATCATCTTAAGTACATCCAGGTATCGCAAAGGAGAACAGAATGCAGAATATAAGGTTACAGCGACAGAAGTTCAAAAAAGCTGCATAGCTGCAACGAGGTAGATGGGAAGATTATGAATTCATCCTTGGCATATGAGAGGAACGTTCAACAACAGGAAATTAAAACATTACAAATCAGACCAATTCATAACGAGTTGGTCTCCATTCGTCGTTTTTTTGGAATCATATGGTGCAACACAATTGTAAAAAAATAACTGTTTCAGGACTGGACGAGGGTTGGTCAAGATTATAAATAATGATCTCCTTTTCTTTTCTTTTTTATTTTATTTTATTTTCTCTATTTTCTCTCTCAACTTTCTTCATTTACTCGTTTTCTTTTTTCACACACTATATATTTCACATCTTTCTATCCTTTACTATCTAACTTCTTTTTCTTATTCTAATCTTTTTTCAATGTAACAAAAAAAAAAAAAGAAGTTGTACATAAAATGTATTATGAAAATATATATTAGGCACTTTGGTGCCATATGACTGTACTTACTTCTAATAAAATAAAATATTTTTTAAAAAAACAAAGGCTTTCTGTAAATGCCAATAAAATCAAGTGCCTGTTTGGACAACGGGACAGAACTCCTGAGAGAAAACTCTGGAATAGGATCATGAAAGGAATTAGGAATATGAACAGGAATGATCAAAAAAGGCATGAAATGTCAAGTTAGGAATGGAATGTGGAATCCAGACTTAAATTCCAAAGTAAGATCTTTCTCCATAGAGAATGTTTCTGCTGATGGTCTGAGTGAGAAGGACCAGCCCCGCACCCATTCACTGTGTCATCATACCTCCAATTTGCAGCAATTAGATCTCACTTCACTTTTATTTTGGTTTTCCCTTTCCTGGGAAGTCCAAAGAATATC
This sequence comes from Amblyraja radiata, assembly GCF_010909765.2. Classification (NCBI taxonomy): domain Eukaryota; kingdom Metazoa; phylum Chordata; class Chondrichthyes; order Rajiformes; family Rajidae; genus Amblyraja; species Amblyraja radiata. Next base: position 24,432,387 of record NC_045986.1, read on the forward strand.
AAATGTCCTTACATCAAAGGTCCTTTAAGAGTAAATGCAATTGTGAAAACAGTCTTTTCAATGAACCTTAATCTTAGGTCTAAGTGTGTGTTGTTCTGACAGAAACATTCCTCACCTCAGTTCTTGAAAAGATATTGGCTGTTTCCTCTAACTCAATTAAATATTGACACTGGTTCACTATTCCAGCTTATCATTTGGCTTTAATAGACTAATTCCCCCCCAATCTTATTCCCAACTCCCAATAAAAATCCCGACTGTCTAACTCACTGATCTACTTTTTAATTTAGAAACTTGTTCTAGCCAGATAGAAGGATGGTACGAAAGATCAATCAAAATCAACCATTAATGAGTTGAAAGAAAGATAGACGGCCATTGAAGTTGTTTTTATGTAGACATCAATTTACACAAAGAACAGCCCCAGGAGCAGTGATATTCAATCATAAGGAAGAGCACCCAGACCCAAAGGAACCACATGTCTGGCATGTGTAGGAAGGAACAGCTGATGCTGGTTTACACCAAAGACAGACACAAAATACTGGAGTAACTCAATGGGACAGGCATGATCTCTGGAGAGAAGGAATGGGTGACGTTTCGGGTCGAGACCCTTCTTCGTACTGAAGAAGGTCTGAAGAAGGATCTCGACCCAAAACATCACCCATTCCTTCTCTCCAGAGATGCTGCCTGTCCCGCCGAATTACCCCAGCGTTTTGTGTCCATCTTCACATGTCTTATACAACAGATAGACATATATAATGCATTGACACATCATTGTAATACAACGGCCATGCTTCTGTCTGCATGTCTACCACGTGCAAATAGGAAGGCTGGCTCTGGATTGCCTCTTTGGTGATGTTCACATGACAGACACGTGTATTGGTTAGAAGGTAGACACAAAATGCTAGAGTAACTCAGTGGGACATGCAGCATCTCTGGAGAGAAGAAATGGGTGACGTTTCGGGTCGAAACCCTTCTTCAGTTATTGTTTCATTCCCCAAAGCACAGTCAGCAGAAACTCATCTTGCATGTGGCTGTCAATTGCTTTGTTAAGAAGATTTGAGGTTAGGTAATGGAATTCCATAGCTGGCTCATTGTGCAGTTCAGATTCACCAATGTAATAGTAGAGCTTAAAGAACTTAGTTATGAGGATAGTTTCCAATGGATTGGCATATATGCCACTATGATTTGCACGTTGCAGGACCTAACCTTGTGGTTCACTAAGATAGACACAAAAAGCTGGAGTAACTCAGCGGGTCAGGCAGCATCTTTGGAGAAAAGGAATAGGGCACGTTTCAGGCCGAGACCCTTTTCAGACTGTGGCTCGGTGGGCCAGATACGTGCAAGACATAACAGGAGGTTTCAATAATGTTGAGATAGTTGAGTCAAAAAAAAAGTTCCCAAATAAAGTAAATAAAACGTATTAGTGACACGACAGCTTCTCTGGTGTGGCAGCACGCCTCGACTGAGAATCCCTGAGGCAACCCAAGCTTTTTAAAAGGATCCGCCCATGGCATTAATGAGAATTAGGGGTAGTTGCCGATATTGCCAAGTCTGAACAAGCATGCGTTTCACTCAAAAAGATTAGGAGGCATTGATGCGGCGACTGCGGGTGCTCGGAAGGCCCAGACCACGGATGAACATCTGGGAAGATCGGAGGGGAGGCTGGCTGGACTATGGTGCCTTCCTCACCTTGGTGCCACTGTGTTATGTTGTGTCGTGGACTTTCTGTGTTTGTGCTTTTCTATTTTTAATTCAATTTTATTTTTAATATGTTTTATTATTTATTATTCATTTATTTTTATGATACTGCCTGTAAGGAAAATTCATTTCGTTGTCTCTAATTGAGACAATGACAATAAATTTGAATACAATACAATACAATACAATTTGGTCAATGTATTTACATTCATAAAGAGATTCAATAGGTAAATAAAAGTAGAAAAATCTAACCTCTTGTAGTTAGCTTTGAGCTAGTCCATGTGGCAATGAAATGAGGAAGGTAGACAAAAGTGCTGGAGAAACTCAGCGGGTGCAGCAGCATCTATGGAGCCAAGGAGCGAAGCCCTTTCTCATTTAACGAGTAGCAAAAGTCTGGAATTCTTCCCGAATTGAAGCAGACAAGGTGAACAATTGAAATCTTTAAGAATGAGATTTATTGATTCATATTGAGTGAGACTGTCAAGAGATTAGGAGCAAAGGTGGGTAAGAAGAGAGGCTCGGATCAATGGTTTGGCTAATTTAGGAAGCTGAATTGTCTTCTTTTGAAAATTTAAAAAATCAGCCTACCCCTGGAAGCTGCCACCAGATCTCTGGCATCTCATTGAAAAAGAATTTCCCATCCACAAAGAGACTGCCAGCACATGGAGCACTGTTCCAAGATAATCATACCCCGACACAATATGGCAGGCACATGCTCTGCCACTGTGCCAGGTCTGTGAAGGAGCAAGTCAGTTGGCATCTTTTCCTCAACATTGTGTGCAGAACATTAGCGCAAAGCATGGCTTATATCCTCTGATTTAAATGAACATTTGGTGTCGATATGTTTAAAGAGTGCTTCCTCTCTCGGTTTAATTTTAATGACATTTTCTCAGAGGGGATGGGGATTGATTGAAAGAAAACCTGGCAGAAGCCAGGAATGACAGACTGGAGGCCACCTTGCAAACGCGAGTTGTGATTCATCATTTCACCTTCCAAAGTAAAGAATTACAAACGACAAACAAAGTGGGTGACAATCATTCATAAATACTCAATGCCTGCTGGCATTGGGAGGGACACAAAACGCTGGGAGTAATTCAGCGGGACAGGCATCATCCCTGGAGAGAAGGAATGGGTCACGTTTCCGGTCGAGACCCTTCTTCAGACTGGATTGGGAGGGAGATGGGGTGGGTGTTTGTATCTTAGAGAGAAGACCCCATCAACATATAGGCCCTGTGAATGTCATTGCTGTTTTAAAATGGTTTTCCCCCAATGTCACCCCTTCAAGATTTCAAAATGTTCGACAATGTTTTGAAGTGACTTTTGAATTGCAATCATTGTCGTAATATGGCAAATGTGGTGGGCAATTTCTTCACAGTAATAGAACGTAGTAGGTGCTCATGAACAATGTTTCTGTCATTGATGCCGATTGCGAGTCGGGACAGCATCCTTCTCTTTTTTAAAAGAATATCCTGGAGCATTAGATTCATATCTTTTCTGAGGACAACATCTCCGACAGTATTGCATTGCGAGGGTCAGCCTTGGTTTTGTGCCAAGGTCTTTGAAATGAGGAATCCAATCCAGAATTTACAAACTCAAAGGCAAGAGCCACAAACCCACATCTGGCAGTTGTGGAACCAGGGCCATCACTAACACAAAACATCATTAAACATTTGGGGTGGCATGGTAGCAGTAGAGTTGCTGCCTTACAGCACTTACAGCACCAGAGATCCGGGTTCGATCCTGGCTACGGGTGGAGGTCTGTACAGAGTCTGCACGTTCTCCCCATGACCTGCGTGGGCTTTCTCCAAGAACTTTGGTTTCTTCCCACATTCCAAAGACGAACCGGTTTGCAGGTTATTTGGCTTGGTATAAATGTACCAATTGTCCCTCGTGTAGGATAGTGTTAATGTGCAGAGATCGCTGGTCGGTGCGGACTCGGTGGGCCTAAAGGTTTGTTTCCGAGCTGTATCTCTAAACTAAACTAAACTAAATTTATAACGGGTAATTCAATGACAACAATATCCTGTATGTGGATTGTCCACGTTTAGAAACGGTTCGGAGGTTCCTAGCTTTCCATGAGTATGATTCAGAAAGTTGCCGACTATATCATGAATATTGTGGAACATACTGAAAATCAAAAAGTTGATTTTATTTCAAAAATGCAGAAGATGACACTCCTTTGGGCCAGCCTACCTCTGTGCTCATTTATAATACAGACCCATGCTCAATGTGTTCCCAGTGATCATTAATCTCTTGGATGACAAATTATTCCCAGCTCTCCACCCAGCCACTGCTTTTGGAGGTGCGTCATTCCTTTAAGGTTGTCTTTCACGTTGAACCGTGACTTCCTTCACCTTTATTTCCATCTTCGAACGCTAGACCTGCCAGATTCTAGGTGCTCCTTAAATCTTTGCCCCTTGTTCATCCACAGATTTCTTTGTTTCACCAGCAATGGCCACAGTTTCTGCATGGGTACAAATATCTAGAATTTCCTTTACAAAATCATTTCATCTTCCACTGCTTCCTTAAGATGCTCTTTAAAACCCCTCTCTTAGACCAGGTTTTTGATTACCAGGCCGAAGATTTTTCTCATGTGGCGCCATGTCAGACGGTTTATTGATTGCTCTTGTGAAGTCCCTTGGGACATCTGCATTAAAAGCTATTTTTGAATACAAGTTGCTGTTGCTGTTATTGCTATTCTTCCAATGTTTGCAACATATACGAGCAGCTACCACTGAGCGATGTTAAAGGTGTAATGCCATCATGGACACTTGAGTCAAAGGATTCAGATGGACTTTTAGGTTTGACTCTTGGTCTGTACTGAGTTGGCTTATACCAACCCTCGTGTGCTGCAGACATATTTACAATTAATGCTGCACATTTCCCTATCTTTAAACATTACAAACCTTTCAACTCACAATAGTCTGGGACAGGATTATGCGATCGGCTTCTACATTTGTTTCCCTCCTAGAACTGAGTAAGGAAGTTAACAGGGGCACACACTGATCCCAGGAATGAGTGGGTTAACATATGATGAGCGTTTGACGGTACTGGGCCTCTACTTGCTGGAGTTTAGAAGGCGCCCAACACAGGCGACTATTTGCATGCTAGCCACAGAAGCAGGTCTGCAAACACATATTATTACAATCGCTCCACACTCTTAAATCTTTATTCGTACAGTAACCCTTCTTCTATGCACTGTAACGGCTCGATTGTAATCATGTATTATCTTTCAGCTTTTCACTGTACCTCAGTACACGTGACAATAAACTAAAATGAACTGAACTGATGAGGGGGGACTTCATTGAAACTTACTGAACACTGAAAGGCCTGGAGAGAGTGGATGGTGAAAGGATGTTTCCACTAGTGGGAGACTATAGGACCAGAGGTCATAGCCTCAGAATAAAAGGACGTTCCTTTAACCATATAACAATTAAGCACAGAAACAGTAGAAAGGAGATGAGGAGGAATTTCTTTAGTCTGAGGGTGATGAATCTGTGAAATTCATTTCCACAGAAGGCTGTGGAGGCCAAGTCAATGGATATTTTTAAGGCAGAGATAGATAGATTCTTGATTAGTAAGGGTGCCAGGAGTTATGGGAAGAAGGCAGGAGAATGAGGTTATGAAAGGAAAGATAGATCAGCCATGATTGGATGGCGGAGTAGACTTGGTGAGCCGAATGGCCTAATTCTGCTCCTATCACCTATGAACACAACTGATCATTCCAAATTGCATGGAAGTAATACGAAGGCAGGTTCAGTCACAGCAATGATACTTTCCATGTCACTCACATTATCTGGCATATGCCACAAAGCAAAAGCACCAGGAATGCATTCAAGAAAGCAGTTCACTGTGCAGTGTGAAAACGCACACCTCCAGATTCAGCCGCAGTTTCTTCCCAGCTGTTATCAGGCAACTGAATCATCCTACCACAGCCAGAGAGCAGTGCTGAACTACTATCTACCTCTTTGATGACCCTCGGACTATCCTTGATCGGACTTTGCTGGCTTTATCTTGCACTAAACGTTATTCCCTTATTGTGTATCTATCTATACACTGTAAATGCATTGTCTTTCTGCTGACTGGTTAGCATGCAACAAAATCTTTTCACTGTACCATGGTCCACGTGACAATAAACTGAAGTAAACTAAACCATCACCCTCTTAAGTGACAACAATAGATTGATGATAAGCGCTGGTCTTGCTGATTGCACCCATCTACCGCAAAGTAATTAAAAAAATTGTGAATGCACTGTGCGTCAAGTGAGAAAACTGAGGGAAAAATTAACTAGATTCGAGTCAATGTAAAAGAGATGAAAGTTCTTGCCTGGAGCACTTGTCTTTACGAGTTAATTACACAGAAGTCTTTGAATTTGCACTGTTTCATACAGTTTGGATGACTAAAAGTAAGAGATCCATCCAGTTTTCTTTTTTTTTAAATCAAGGCAGCAACTCGAAAGGGACTGCTCTTTGCTTGTCGGGTGAACTGCCAGTTCCAATTAGTCACCCAAATCCCAGGAGGACCCGGGCGGAGAACAAAGATTTTGTAATTATTTTGTCTCCTGGCAGAAAATTAAATGAAAAACAAAAGTAAAATAAACTTTTCAAGTATGAATTTCCCAGATATGGCCCGGCACTTAGTGAGCACAGACGCCTTTGATCCAATTGTAGTCGTTCGTTCTCCCCTGTTACAGGTTGCTAGCTTGTGAAGTAGAGAGCTGGCTTTCACCATCTACCCTTTTATATGTCACCATTCCTTTAACTGGTGACAGATGATATCCCTTACTGCAACTTTGTATTTGTAATTGGTAAGTGTCTCTTGATAACGGATCTGTGAATGTTCATAAGTTGTAAATTCATAAAAAACTTTTTCAGCCAGCGAGTTGTAATTCTGTGGAATTCTCTGCCACAGAAGGCAGTGGAGGCCAATTCTCTGGATGTATTCAAGAGAGAATTAGATATAGCTCTTGGGGCTAACCGAATCAAGGGATATGGGGAGAAAGCAGGAACGGGATACTGATTCTGGATGATCATATTGAATGGAGGTGCTGGCTCGAAGGGCCGAATGACCTACTCCTGCCCCTATCTTCTATGTTTCTATGTTGTATGAGCAGAATTAGCCATTGGGTCCATCAAGTCTATTTCCCCATTCAATCCAGAGGACATAGGTTTAAGGTGAAGGGGAAAAGTTTTAATAGGAGTCCGAGCGGTAACTTTTTCACACAAAGGGTGTATGGAACAAGCTGCCAGAGGATGTAGTTGAGGCAGGCACTATCCAGACATTTAAGAAACAATTAGAAAGGTACATGGAAAGGACAGGCTTGGAGGAATATGGACCAAACGTGGGCAGGTGGGACTAGTGTAGCTAGAGCATGTTGGCCGGTGTGGGCAAGTTGGAATGAAGGGCCTAGTTCCACACTGTATCACTCTATGACTCTAATCATGGCTGATCTATCTATCTCTAGCATTCTCCCAATAATCACTGACACCCATTCCAATCTAGAATCTATCAATTGCCACCTTAAACATATCCATTGACTTGGCCTCCACAGCCTTCTTTGGCGATGAATTCCACAGATTCACCACCCTCTGAATAAATAAATTCTTCCTCATCTCTTTTCTAAAAGTACGTCTTTTATACTGAGGCTATGTTCCCACCATTTTACTGAAGTCTGAACCAAGCTGTAATGTAATGTAATTTTGT